>NW_027059320.1:0-2000 GCF_011386835.1 Chrysemys picta bellii | reverse complement strand
AAGTTAGTAACTAAGAGGCAATCACATCATGCACTTCGCACAGCCATCTCTTCTACGCTAAAGTAGAGTGATTCCAACTACAGCTAGTTGGAAAAACGGTAATTAACCAATTTTTTGTTCAAATTTGCTGATTCATCAAAATATTTTAGAGACAGTTCAGTTTTGATGAAATTCCTCCGGAAGCCAGGTAGGGGTCCTTAGAAACTTGCCTGGTGTCTTTCCAGTGCACCCATCCAGCTCTGTGGCAGCCAATCTAGCAGGCTGATTGGGATCGTGGGCTTCCAGGCCCCCAGCTTCTGGGACCCTGGGAGTCCTGGCTCTCAAATTTGCAACTCCCTGGCACTTCTAGCTCCCAGAGTTTCCTGGGTTCCCAGCACCGGGATAGTCTGAGAGCAGACTGCCCTGGGCCAAAGCTTCCAATAGAGCTAGGTTGGGAATAGTAATTCTGTTTCACAAAGAGTGAACTTTGGGGAGAGGGGTTCCCACAAATAGGAACAAAACCCAAATTTGAAATCTCTAAATTCTGTGCAAAATGGAATTATCATTCCAACCCTCACATAAAAATGGTATGGAACAGGCCCAACACTCCCTATTGTACTCTGTAACCCCCATTTCATGGTTATCTAGCTATCTAATCTAGTATTCAGACTTTCTTTGAGGTTCTCAGTGGCAATAAGGAAGAATAGAAGGGTGAGACTGTGGGAGCAGGGATGTCATCCCCATCCTCCTAATGTTCTCCTCCTCCGTAAAACACCTCTCTTCCCTGGGGCCTAAAATCTCTTCACTCTGACATGAGCAATGCCCAGGGAGTCCACATCATGCATTGTAAATGGAGTCTAATCAAGATCGGTTGAACTGGGGTTGGAGAGATCTGTTCACATACATCGTCAAAGTAAGTCCGGATCTGTTGGGTGAGGTCTTTGAAGGAAGAACCTATGTCCTTCTCTTTCAGCTCCTTCAGGACTTTGGCCAGTGCTTTCATGCTCTCGCCAATGACTTCAGAACTGAAAATGTCATGTAAGGCCCCGATCAGTATGTCCAGAAGAAACTTCTTGTGCTTTTTCACCTGTACAAACATATGACATTAAAGAACACTTATCAGTGATCACACTTCTAATAAGTTTTCTTTAGCAGTTATGAAGCTGTGGGAATTTCATCAACCCTGTCTCCCCCCAGAGACCTATAGCTATATTTCAGACCAGGTGCTAGCTACAATGAGCCCAACTTGGTGCCATAATATATCTGTGTAATCCTATTATTAGATTCCTAGTTACTTAGATTCCAAGGCCAAAAGGGACCATTGTGATTATCCGGTCTGACCTCCTGCGTAACATAGAACTTCCCCGAAATAGTCTCTGTTTGAACTAGAGTGTATCTTTTAGAAAAACATCCAATCTTGATTTTAAAATTGCTAGGGACAGAGAACCCACCACAACCTTTGGTAAATTGTTCCAATGGTTCATTAAAATTACCATTAAAAATGTATGCCTTATTTCCAGTCTGAATTAGCCTAGCTTCATTTTTCCCCATTGAATCTTGTTATACCTTTGTTTGCTAATGTGAAGAACCCATTATCAAAATTTATTCCCCATGTGAGTAGTTATAGACTGTCCTCAAGTCACTCCTTAACCTGCTCTTTGTAAAGCTAAATAGATTGAGCTCCTTGAGTCTATCACTAAAGGGATATTTTCCAATCCTTTGATAATTCTTGAGACTCTTCTCTGAATCCTCTCTAATTTATCAGCATCCTCCTTGAACTGTGGACACCTGATCTGGACACAGTATTCCAGCAGTGCTCACATGAGTGCCATAGTCAGAGGGAAAATAACTTCTTTACTCTTCTTCAAGATTCCTCTGTTTTTACCTCCAAGGATCATTTCAGCCCTTTTGGCCACAACTTCGTATTGGGAGCTTATGTTCAAATGATTATCTGCCATGACTCAAGTTTTTTTCAGCATCATTGCTTCCTGGGATAGAGTCTCTCATCCTGTAAGTATGGC
>NW_027059319.1:0-2000 GCF_011386835.1 Chrysemys picta bellii | reverse complement strand
GGGTGAGACTGGAGTCCTCTTAGTCTGGCTGGTGGTTTGCCTTAGAGGTGGAAAAAACCCCAGCCTTGGGCTGTAACTGCCCTATTTTAGCAATTTGTCCTGAGTTGGCACTCTCAGTTGGGTTCCGCCAGAACCGCATTGTCACAAGGGCCCACCCCAGCAGTGCCCTCGGAGGAAGCTCACCACTCCAATGAGGTCACCACGACCGTACTCCCCGACCAGTTCCTTCTTGCCACTGCCTTTCTGGATGACAGAGCGCAGACGCCCATTCAGCATGATGTAGGTGCAGTCGGACTTGTCGCCCTGCCTGGAGAGCACATGCAGCGAGTGGTGAGTCAGCCAGCTTAGCCAGTGTCTGCCCCAGGGAGAGCGCCCCCTACCACCTGGGCTGGGAGAGTGCGTGCAGTGAGCGGCGAGTCTGACAACCCCAGCTGGCACCTGCTCTGGGCTGGGACACCCCCATCCCCAGAGCACCCGGGCTGCTCTCAATCCAACACCTGCAGCCAGGAAGGGGTTGAAGTCAGGTCAGCCCAGGTGAAAACCTGAGTCCCATGGAGGGGTCAGAGGCAGCTGGTCAGGTCTCGCCTGGCCCCTCTGGAAACAGCACGGCTGCTGGCCTGGACAGCGCCCGCCCAGAGCGCTGGGATGCCTGAGTCATTTTTGCTGCAGGAAGGGCATGGATGAGGCTGAGAGTAAGGGGGGGGGGCACTACCCTGGCGCGGAAGGGGTTAAACACAGCAGGGCGAGTTGGTCCCAGTGTGCCCTGGGCTAGGCAGAGAAGCTGGGAGTCCCCAGCCAGGGTCTCCCAGCAGCCCCACAGTACAGGCCTCACTCACCTGTACAAGGCCCGTCCGGCCTCCACCGCCATCCAGTCGATGGCAAAGTCCATCTGGCGCACGAATGGGGACATGCGGGCGGCCACAGTATGGGTGACACTCAGCACCACACTGGGCTGTTCCTGCATGATTCTGGGGAGAGAGTGGGCAGCTCGTCAGTGCACAGGTGGCCCCGTTGCTGCCAGTGCGCTGCTGACTGCAGCCGCCCCCTCCCTGAGTCACCCACCTCCTCTGAAACAGAGCCAGCCAAGAAAACATGGCACCAGGACAGATCACAGCCCAGGGCAGGAGAATCCAGGCCCATGCAACAGGTGCACGATTAGAGGACTAGGACATGGGGCCTTTCCCCTCTAGGGGGCGGCTTCTCCAATCCAGCCCCAGGGCAGGGGATTGGCTGGTTTATGGGGGTGGGGAATGGGACACGGTGCCTTTCCCCTCTAGGGGGCACTGGCCCCAATCTGGCCCAGGGCAGGGCCATCAGTCTAGATGGAAGTGGGGTGGGAGGTGGGCAGAGCCTGCCCGCAGGATGAGGAAGGGAAGGGGGACACCAACTCGTAGAAGTCCGACTTGGAGATCTTGAAGAAGGTGCAGTCACGGTTGGCCTTGATGGTGAAGATGAGGGGCTTCCCGGTCAGCACAGCCAGCTGGCCCACCATCTCTCCGGGCTGCGTCAGGAAGAGGCACACATCCTCCGCCTTGTCGATCATGTGCTGGTAGACATGCAGGCAGCCCCACAGCACGAAGTGAAGGCTGACGTCCTGTTGGGGGGGTGGGGGCGGAGGATAGAGAGGAACGTCAGCCCCAGCAGCAGGGTGAGGGGCAGGCCTGCCCCCAAGGTGCGCACCCACAGATAGGCGGCCAGGAGACCTGAGGGACAGCTTACAGCTCCGGCTGAGCCTGAACTCTCAGGAGCACCCCACTAACGTCAGCAGAGCCACAGCCCAGCATAAAATTCCCCCAATTCCATGGGAACCAACCCCTCCCCATGTTCCCTAGTTCTGACTCCCAGCACCCTGGATATGCACCTGGCTCGGGGCGGGGTGTGGGCCTGCCATCCCACCTGCCCAACAGCCATGCAGCCCTGGGGGGTGGCGGGGGAGGGGCACACAGGGAAGAAGTCTCATCTGGCCCCTGGCGAGGGTGCTGCAATGGGCTAACAAGGCA
>NW_027059318.1:0-2000 GCF_011386835.1 Chrysemys picta bellii | reverse complement strand
AGAATGTTAGCAACCATTAGGAAAGGGAAGAACAGGAGGACTTGTGGCACCTTAGAGACTAACAAATTTATTAGAGCATAAGCTTTCGTAGCCCATTAGGAAAGGGATAGATAATGAGACAGAAAATATCATAATGTCTCTATATAAATCCATGGTACGCCCACATGTTGTATACTGTGTGCAGATGATTGACCCATCTCAAAAAAGATATATTAGAACTGGAAAGGGTACAGAGAAGGGCAACAAAAATGATTATGGGTATAGAACAGCTTCCGTATTAGGGGAGATTTAAAAGACTGGGACTTCTCAGCTTGGAAAAATAGACAACTACGGGAGGTCTGTAAAATCATGAATGGTATGAAAAGAATGAATAAGGAAATGTTATTTCTCTCTTCACATAACAGAGCCACCAGGAGTCACCCAATGAAATTAATAGGCAGCAGATTAAACCTAACATAAGGAAGTACTTCTTCACACAATGCGCAGACAACCTGTTGAACTCATTGGCAAGGGATGTTGTGAAGGCCAAAAATATAATGGGTTCAAAAAGAATTAGATAAGTTCATGGAGGACAGGTCCATCAATGACTATTAGCCAAGATGGTCAGGGATGCAACCCCATGCTCTGGGTGTCCCTAAACCACTGAATGCCAGAACCTGGGACTGGATGATGGGGATGGATCACTCGAAATTGCCTTGTTCTGTTCATTCTCTCTGAAGCATCTGGCTAAACAGTGCTAATGCCACTGTTGTAGTGGCATTAGCACAATTTTTATAGTGGAGGTGCCGAAAGCCACTGAACAAAACTAAATGCAGTATATGATGGAAACCACTCCAAGCAAAAGGGTTCTGCCACCCCCCGCCCCAGCACCCATAGTTCCAGCACCTCTGCACTGCTGGAAGACAGGATATGGGCTGGATGGACCTTTGGTCTGACCCTGTATGGCTGTTCTTAAGAGATGTTGGGTCACGCTGTCTGCAGTGGAACGAATGGGTCGTTAAGGACTGGCTGAAACTGACCCATGTCAGTGGAGGATCTGAAAAGACAAGGGGAGCCCCAAACGCCAGGACAGTCACACCTATCAACCAAGGAGATTTCCCCCACCTCTCTGCAGGGAAGCAGAGCACAGGTCCCCCAGCTAGCAGTTTTATAGCCCCTCAGCCCAAGTCAACTGACCCAGGCCAGCCATGGGTTTCACTGCAGTGTAGACATACCCCACACGCACACCGACCCACCCACTCTCACTGCCTCTCTCAGAGCTCAGTGCAAAATCTGACAAGTGCAGAACACCCAGCCTCCTGAACCTGCCTCTGCTGCTGTCTAGGACCACAGGAACTGTCAGATGGGATCAAAACCAGGGTCCCTCTTGCCCAGCAGCTGGTACGAGCCCCACAGTCATAGAATCATAGAATATTAGGGTTGGAAGAGATCTCAGGAGGTCATCTACTCCAATCCCCTGCTCAAAGCAGGACCAACACCAACGAAATCATGCCAGCCAGGGCTTTGTCAAGCCAGGCCTTAGAAACCTCTAAGAATGGAGATTCCACCACCTCCCTAGGTAACCCATTCCAGTGCTTCACTACCCTCCTAGTGAAATAGTGTTTCCTAATAGCCAACCTAGGCCTCTCCCACTGCAACTTGAGACCATTGCTTCTTGCTGTCATCTGCCAGCACTGAGAACAGCCTAGCTCCATCCTCTTTGGAACCCCCCTTCAGGTAGTTGAAGGCTGCTATCAAATCCCCCCTCACTCTTCTCTTCTGCAGACTAAATAACCCAGTTCCCTCAGCCTGTCCTCATAAATCATGTGCCCCAGCCCCGTAATCATTTTTGTTGCCCTCCGCTGGGCTCTCTCCAATTTGTCCACATCCCTTCTGTAGTGGGGGGCCCAAAACTGGACGCAATACTCCAGGTGTGGCCTCACCAGTGCCGAAGACAGGGGAAATAATCACTTCCCTCGATCTGCTGGCAATGCTCCTACTAATACAGCCCAATATGCCGT
>NW_027059317.1:0-2000 GCF_011386835.1 Chrysemys picta bellii | reverse complement strand
GCGCTCGAGCCCCAACCGTTGCCTCGCTCCTAAAAAGGCAGAAGGAAGGAAAAATGCGGCGGGGGGGAGGGCTGGAGCCAACCAGCGCCCCCACAGCCGCCAGCTGAGGCAAGAAGACTGGATTGCCCTGGCACTCCTGGGCAGACCCAAACCCTTCCACCCAGCCTCTCCCTGCCACCCAGCAATCCCCAGTCCGAGCTGCCCTCCTCCCCCTGCGCTGGGGTTTGGTTGTGGTGCTCCCAATACTGTTTGTTTTAGCACAAGACTCCAGCACCAACCTTGGCCCATCAGGAGTCAGTTTGTGTGTCTGGGCTGCTATGGGTTGGCAGGTCTCTGTGCGCTGTGGCCTAGGGAGTGAGTGGGGAGTCTGGGTGTGAGTGCCAAGGGTGTTTGGAGGGGAACATGGCCCAGCAGTGCTAGAGGCACTGAGCAAAGGTTGGGTGGTGAGGGCTGAGTGGAGGCATAGTCCGAACCAGGGAATAGCCTGGCCAAATCTCCCAGTGTGACAGAAGTCTTGTATAGCCCCTGGGATCAAACCTGGGACCTCTGGAGTTTAGTGCATGAGCCTCTACCGCCTGAGACTTAGAGCAAACTCATTAAGCTCTCTCTCTCTCTCTCTCTCTCTCTCTCTCGGTGCCTAGATGGGACTAGATGGGACAGAACACCACACCCAGAAGGTGTGTGTGGGTTACACTTGCACTATGTGGAGTGACTCAAACCCTCAGCTCCTGGAGTCCTGGGATTTGGGAAAATTGGCAGCGTTCGTTAAAAAACCAGGGAGTTTCTGGCCCTGGTGGTGGGGGAGAAAGGCTGGAACCATGACCCCAAATGGACTCAACTCCGGGAGGCAAATGTTCCACCCCTGCATTGGCTGGCTGAGCTGCTGCCATCAGTTTGGAGCTGATCTCGTGGTTTTGGGGCCAGACTCACTAAGCTTTGAGCCCTGAGGTTGGCAATGCTATGGGGCGAGGAGCTTGCTGTGAATCCAGATGGGATGTTTTTGTAATAGCTCTGCTCTAGGAATTATTGTGGGTTTCCGGCCTGTGTTCTACAGGAAGTCAGACTAGGTGATCACACTGGTCTCTTCTGGTCATAGACTCTGTGAATGGGGTGGGGTTGGGGTGTCAGCCTTGTGGCCAGAGTTGTGATGATTGGGGCTGGATGGGAGCACTGGCCGTCCAGGCAGGAAGCACAGGCCAGGGCTGGGAGAGGCTGCAAAGGAAGAAGCAGCAGGATTTGGATGGGGCCAGATGGATGGGCCAAGGAGTGGCCGGCTCAGAGACAGGGACTAGAAGATGATGGGCTTGAGCGACACCCCCGAGACAAAGGACAACCACGACATCACCCTTGTTGCTCACACTTCTCAACTTTATCCAGAGACTCTCAGGTTTTTCTGCAGTTTCATACCGGAGCTCTGAGCAGTCATACTCCTCTCTTACATACAACGCAACTCCCCCACCTTTTCTGCCCTGCCTGTCCTTCCTGAACAGTTTATATCCATCCATGACAGTACTCCAGTCATGTGAGTTATCCCACCAAGTCTCTGTTATTCCAATCACATCATAGTTCCCTGACTGTGCCAGGACTTCCAGTTCTCCCTGCTTGTTTCCCAGGCTTCTTGCATTTGTGTATAGGCACTTAAGATAACTCAACACTCGTCCCTCTTTCTCAGCATGAGACAGGAGTCCTCCCCTCTTGCGCTCTCCTGCTTGTGCTTCCTCCCAGGATCCCATTTCCCCACTTACCTCAGGGTGTATAGTATAGTATAGGGTGAAAGTGCACAAAAGATCAGATTTCACCGTCTGTGATGCGTTTTTCACGGCTGTGAATTTGGTAGGGCCCTAGTCGTAGCAGCTGTAGCTGACCGGGTTGTGCTGGACCAGGATATGTCACATGACAATGGGGCCCAGAGCTGCCAGAGGACATGCAGCACCTGAGGCCTCCAAGGGCCATAGCCAGAGCTGAGCTCCGCTGGAGCCAGTTCTGACCCCAGATACCTG
>NW_027059316.1:0-2000 GCF_011386835.1 Chrysemys picta bellii | reverse complement strand
ATTATTACGCGGGTGCAGGGATCTGAGGTGACATCCCCTCCTCCCCAAATCCTGTTCTTTCCTGCCCCAAGGAGGCAAGACTCCCATCCCTTGTCTAGAGCCCAGATGGGCCATGGAGAGCCCCCCCTCCTCGCACACACTGGGATTCCTGCCCCAATTCAACTACAGCAACAACAATAATGGACCAGACCGAGGCGCTGCCAACCCACCGGCTTGTCGAAGCGTGTCACATCGGCAGTGACGTCCCTGAGGCTGACGCTGGGGGTCTGCTCAGTTACACCGGTGGTCCCCAGCTTCACATGTGAGAGGAGCCTCATGGGTAAGATCAGGGCCGGGCAGGAAGGGAGGGGTAAATGGGACCAGATCTTCTCTGAAAAATTAGACCTCGCTACATCTCCACTTGTCCCCCTGAGCGCTGCAGTTAGGTCAAGCTGACCCCCAAGGAGATGTTCTCTGGTCTCTTATTGTACATTCCAGGTCTTCCTCCCCTTAATGTCCCAGGCTGAAAACAGGGACAGAGCCCCCACGGGTGTGGGCAGGGGCTGAGCACCCAGCTGGGAGGGGGTGCTGGAGGATACCCCTCTGGTTTAGGGGTGCAGGGCTCTGGCAAAGGATCAGGCTGTAGATGAGACATGGGATTAGGGAGCAGGAGAGTCTGACTCTGGGTTCAGCAGTGCAGGGAGCTATCCCAGCCCACAGGCAGCCAGGACTAATGGGCAGAGCCAGGGTGGTCAGGAACCAGAGGTGGGAGTCAGGAATAGAGCCTGGAGCTGGAGTCAGTAGCCAGAGGATGTGAAACAAGGCGGGAGGGGAGGGACCGGACGGAGGCAGGTACTGGTACACCACTGCAGGCAGCCCGGGATTCACTGAGATGCTCCCACAACTTCCCGGGCCGCCTCCTTCTTGCTTGATAGCGCCTCGGAGCCAATGGGAGAGGCCGGACGCCACCTCCAATGGGGAGCCCCGTGGGCGGTGCCTCGGGCGCGCGAGGCTCCCGGCGGCGGCCCAGAGCCAGAGCCGTAGCAGGGGCGCGGGGACGAGTGCACGGGGCGGACGCGCGCGCGGGCTTGGCGGGAAACACGGCTCGGGGCTGCTCCCCCTCCCCCCCGCTACAAACAGGCGAAGGGTCCCGTCTCCTCTCCTGCCCCGCCCCCCACGCAAGCCCCGTCACGTGATACCCCCGGCGGCAAGAAGCCGTTGGGAGAGCGGGGCGCGGGGCGAGTGCACGGGGCGGGCGCGTGCGGGCTTGGCGGGAAACAGGCGCTTGGGGCCGGCTGAGGAAGCGGCTGGGCGGGATCGGGGCTGCTCCCCCTCCCCCCGCTACAAACAGGCGAACCCGCCCTGGCCGCTCCCGTCTCCTCTTCTGCCCCACCCCCCACACAAGCCCCGTCACGTGATTCCCCTGGGCGGCCAGAAGCCGTTGGGAGAGCGGGGCGCGGGGGCGCGTGGCGGGCTCGCCTCCTGCCGCGCGCGGAGCTCCGGGGCCGGGCTGCTGGAGCCACGCTCGGCCAGGGTCCCTGCAGGGTCCCGGCTCGCGGGGCACGTCCGCGGGCCGCGAACAGCCCCAGAGGCCGCTCCGCGGGTCGCTGGTTCCGGCTTCGCCCGGTCTCCGGGGCGGTGCTCGGCCTTGGCCCATAACCCGGCCCGGGTGGTTCCGCGGTTAGGGAGCGGGGGCTGCTGCTGCGGGGCTTGGCGCGCTGCGCAGGGACCCCCGGCGGGCCCTGCCGCTGAGGCGGGAAGAGACGATGAGCCCAGGGGAGCCTTCGGGGGCGGCCGCTGCCTCGGGCTCCCCGCTCACTTCACAACGCCGGTGGCCAGCGATGTCTGCCGGGGGGGGGAAGCTGGGAGCTTGCGGGGGGCGCCCAGCCCCACTCATCTCAGCCTGGCTACTTCAGATGCCCGAGGGCAGGTTACATGTTGCTGCTGCTGGTTGGGATGTCAGAGGAGGGAGCGGCTCATAGGGCGTTCTGCACAATCTGCAGGGAGTGACAGCCCAGATT
>NW_027059315.1:0-2000 GCF_011386835.1 Chrysemys picta bellii | reverse complement strand
ACCCGCAGCCCAACCTCCTGCTGCACCAGTGGGTGCATGCTGCTGAGTGACATCACAGCCCCCAGGACATCACCGGCATCTGGTGACTCCCACACCCCTCATGCTGGGATGGTCCTGGACTGGCCCTGACCAGAGTCCACACTGTTGCATGGCCACTCCCCTGCCCACTGCCCAGGAATGGGGGTGGCTGGGCCAGGCCTGTGTTGCCTGGCCAGGTACTGAGTGTGAGTGAAGCTGCTGCCACCAGTCATGGTTTCTCCAGCCCCAGGTAGCAAACATGGGGGCAGAGCTTCCTGCGAGGTGGGGCCCTGCTCAGGGGTGGGGCTCAGGGAATGGGGGCTGTGCCCGGGCAGTGTCTGACCCCATTTTTCTCCCCTTTTGCTGGTTGGTGCTGCCTGGGCTGCTGCTCCAACACCCTGGGCCCTGCCGTGTGGCCCAGCCAAGCGAAAACCCGCCCTGCAGCTGCCCAGATGTGTGCGGGGGGGGGGGGGGGGGGGACAGAAGCAGGGGGATGCCAGTACTCAATGCAGGCTTGTGGGAAACCGGAGGGACTGGGTGGAGGGATGGGGGCCTGGGCTGCGGGAGCAGCTTCTAATGAATTTTCTAAAATGTTTTGTTACAAAGTGAAAATAAACCTGTGACATTCCCAGGGGCATTGTGTCGTGTCTGCAGTGGGCAGGCACTGGGTCCCATGGCCTGACTGCACCAAGCGCCCCAGAGGGGAATGCCAGCTGGGCACAGGCACCCGGTGTTGCTATGGCTTCATTTGTGCTGCGGCATCCTGGCTCCATTTTGGAGAAATGTCTCTTTGGAGGCTTTTGTTGCCACCACATTGTGTGTGAACATGGGCAGTGCCACCTCCCTGGTCCGCGCCAGTCACTCTGAGAGGAGCCAGCTGCCTCCCTCATCTCAGCGGGGCACGATCCTTTGCACTGTCAGTAACTTTCACTTCCCAGCCTCTCCGCACCGCAGCTGGAGGTTTCTGTTCAGCATGCAGTCCCAAAGCGTGCCCTCTCTTCCAGCCCAGTTTCTCCGGCCGCCAGGTGGGATGGGGCTAGGCTGGCTCTGGTCACAATCCTGCTGTGCTGCGAGACCAGCCTGCATGAGGACACCATCGTCAGCTGCCTCTGGAAATCACTAGCACGCTCTGGCCCCCTGAGCAGACTCTGCATTTCCTCTGCCTGGAAGTGTCTAAAGCTGCTGCAGAACGGCCTGCAGCAGGCCTGGGTACTCAGGGCCTTGCTTATGGGCCCAGAGCCCCAGATCAGCTTTACGCCTCATCTGCCACCTGTGGGGTGGGACATGGCTGCAGCAGCATGGCCAGGCAGCCAGTGCAGAGTGGCAGATACTGCCTGGTGTCAGCAATGCGGGCCGACAATGAGCAGAGGGGAGACAGCTTAAGGCCAGGGGGTCTGTGCCCAGGTCTGGTGGAGAGGGGCAGCGACTGGGTCTTGGCTTTCCTAGGAGCCCCAGCTCCTGTTAGTTCCAGCTCCCTAGACCTAGGGTTACCATATTTCAGCAAGTAAAAAAGAGGACGGGAGGAGCCCCGCCCTAGCCCCGCTCCTGTCCTGCCCTAGCCCCGCCCCTGCCCCACCCACTTCCCGCCCCCCTCAGAACCCCCAACCCTCCCCCCCGCTCCTTGTCCCCTGACTGCCCTCTCCTGGGACCCCTGCCCCTAACTGCCCCCCAGGACTTTACCCCCTACCTAAGCCTCCCTGTCTCTTGTCCCCTGACTGCCCCCTCCTGAGACCCTCCCCCCCATCCTAACTGGCCCCCTAGGACCTTACCCCCTACCTGTACCCTGACTGCTCCAACCCTTATCCACACCCCCACCCCCAGACAGATCCCTGGGACTCCCATGCCCCATCCAACCACTCCCCACCCCCTGACAGCCCCCCCCCCAGAACTCCTGACCCATCTAAACCCCTCTGCTCCCTGTCCCATTGATTGCTCCGATCCCTCTCCCCACTCCTGCCCCCTGACAGCCCCCCCCCAGAACT
>NW_027059314.1:0-2000 GCF_011386835.1 Chrysemys picta bellii | reverse complement strand
TGCAGTTAAATTCTATTATTGAAGTTCTAAATATTTGAGCACTGAACCGTTAGTGCTGCCTTGTGGTATTTGTGATTAAACCTCTATAAGTTGTTTACATTCTCTTCAAAAGACAGTCTGTCACTTTTTGGTGTCAGTTTAATCTGAAAGAGTACCTTTAAAAATGTTTAGTGTTTGTAATGTAGACACTTACCAAAGTTGGTTTTGTTTGAGGTTTTTGTCTTTTGACAAAAAGTAGATCAGTGAAAACTTTTCTCTGCAAGCCAGCAAAATGTTTCCAGAGTAGAATCAGTGCCAAATGTAGTTTAAATTTTTATATATATTTATATGGAATCTGTTTGCATTACTTCACAAATTATCTTCCCTCTAAACTAGTCCCCTGAGTGAGTGTTCCCTTAGGACTTCAGGAAAGGTCGGTAACAAACGTCGTTGCCTCTTCCCCTCTTACCGACAAACTTTTTAGGTCTGGGTGTCTGCTCTCTATGAGGACGGAAAGAAATAACTTGGTGCTTCACACAGTCACCACTGTGTGTACCCTCTAATTTGTCGGTTTCTAATTTCCTTCCAGTCCTTGTTTCTACTTCCTCTGTATAGTTTTTCCTTTCTCTTGTCTCTTTTTTCCTCCCTTACTTTTTGGGGTCGATTTGCAAATAGCTACACTGTGAAATTGATTCACAAACCTAATCGACATAGCCTACTTCTTTGAGTGTTGGATGTTGCTTTGGCTGTTATCCCAAAAAATGAGCTAGACTCGGGAGCGACAACTACCAGAAAGATGTGACAGAGCGCTCAGAGGGTGGCTAAGCCCAATGGTGGATCTGCCCTCTAAACACCTAGCAAGAAATATTGGCCTCTTTACCCCAAAGTACAAGCTGCTTTTTGGTAGTGAGTGTTGTGGAAAGTTGCTCTGTTGGCTTATAATTAACTATCTAAGGCCTTGCCTGTTTCATTGAGGATGAAGAGGGAGAGAAAGGCACAGAAATCCTTGCCTACTGAAGTATTTTAATTTCTGCTCTATCTTTATCATTGCAGTGACTTCTTTAAATGTACAAAGTCTCTAGAAAAATAACTCTACTGTATGAATGCACCATGGACCAGTAACAAAGATAACTGTACAAAAATGTAATCTTATTTACTCACAAATTAAGAAACTTTTTACTATTATGTTTATGCTGCAGCTTTTAAAGAAATATCAACTCTCTGTACTAGTTCCTACATTGTCAGAGGTTTCTAAATGTATGTCACCAGGGAGGCGTGTGTCCCTGCACTGTGTTGGCCTTTCTAACGTTTAATAAAGTGGCTGTTGAAACTACCATGTGTTCCTTGGCGTGTGTGTGGGCAGGCGGGCGGGGGTGTTAGGAAGAAAGGTCTCTGCTGCCTTACGCTGCTGGGGAGGCGGCTGCACCTCCTGGGGGGCGGCCGTTGAGGGCAGAGTGGCCAATGGACGGTTGCTGCGCTGGGCCAGGCTGTGGCACCGGATCCCCATCCTGGGTGATGGGGTGGGGGGAGCTAGGCGCTGAAGCGGCAGCTCGAGCCCCAGCCAGTAGCTGGTTCCGGCTCTAGTTCTAGCCCCTGAGGGGGTTGGGGGCAGGACTCCCTGACAGCTGCTCTGCCCCGCCCCCACTCATCTTGCCCTATGGGAATGTCGGGGAGGCCAGCCTAGGGTCCAATGGGAGGCAGCTGCACAGTGAGTCGGAGGCCGAACCCTCTTGCTGTGGGGCCACGTGAGGCTCTCAGGAAGTGGGAGAGAGACCCTGCTAGCAGCTCGAGCCTGGGGAGTGATGGGGGGGCAAGCTCTGCGGGCTCTACCTATAGAACCGCCGGGCTAAGGGCAAGGGCTGTAACTCTCCAGCCTTGGGGGGGCTCTATAACCCCTCCTAGGAGCTGGGGTGCAGGTGAGGGGTTGGGAGGCTCTTTAAACCCCCACCCCCCTGGGCAAAATGAGACATGGACTTCCCTTCACCCTGTACTGAATTGCAGCCACTTCTGGGGTGGAGCAC
>NW_027059313.1:0-2000 GCF_011386835.1 Chrysemys picta bellii | reverse complement strand
ACCCCTTCCCCAAAGTCCCCGCCCTAACTCTGCCCCCTCCCTGCCCCTATTCCAACCCCTTCGCCAAATCCCCTGCCAACCCCGCCTCCTCCCATGAGCGCGCCGCATTCCCGCTCCTTCTCCTCCCTCCTGGAGCTTGTTACGCCACGAAACAGCTATTGTGTGGTGGCAAGTGCTGGGAGGTAGGTGGAGGAGCAGGGACGCAGCGCACTTAGGGGAGGAGGCAGAGGTGGAGGTGAGGTGGGGCGGGGGGCGGGGAGGGAAGCTTGGCAGCGCCCTCGCCAGAGGTTCCCTGTGCGCTCCCCCCCCGGGCTACATGCCTACTGGGCAGGTGGGATGGCAGCCCGCCCTGTTCGTCCCCCCCCCCCCGGGTGCTGGGCCTCAGGCCTAGGAAACATTAAACCCCTGCACAGCTGGAATGGGGAGGGGTTGGTTTCCATGGAGCTGGGGGAATTTATGCTGGGCTGTGGCTCTGCCAAGGTTAGTGTGTGCTCCAGAGAGTTCAGGCTCAGCCGGAGCTGTAGGCTGTCCCCCAGGTCTCCTGGCCGCCTATCTGTGGGTGCGCACCTTGGGGGCAGGCCTGCCCCTCACCCTGGTGCTGGGGCTGACATTCCTCTCTATCCTCCGCCCCCACCCCCCAACAGGACGTCAGCCTTCACTTCGTGCTGTGGGGCTGCCTACACGTCTACCAGCGCATGACTGACAAGGCGAAGGATATGTGCCTCTTTCTGCCGCAGCCTGGAGAGATGGTGGGCCAGCTGGCTGTGCTGACCGGGAAGCCCCTCATCTTCACCATCAAGGCCAAGCGTGACTGCACCTTCCTCAAGATCTCCACGTCGGACTTCTACGAGTTGGTGTCCCCCTTCCCCTCCTCATCCTGTGGGCAGGGTCTGCCCACCTCCCACCCCACGTCCATCTAGGCTGGTGGCCCTGCCCTGGGCCAGATTGGGGCCAGTGCCCCCTAGAGGGGAAAGGCACCGTGTCCCATTCCCCACCCCCATAAACCAGCCAATCCCCTGCCCTGGGCTGGATTGGAGCTGCCTCCCCCTAGAGGGGAAAAGCCCCATGTCCCAGTCCTCCAATCGTGCACCTGTTGCATGGGCCTGGATTCTCCTGCCCTGGGCTGTGATCTGTCCTGGTGCCATGTTTTCTTGGCTGGCTCTGTTCCAGAGGAGGTGGGTGACTCAGGGAGGGGGCGGCTGCAGTCAGCAACGGGGCCACCTGTGCACTGACGAGCTGCCCGCTCTCTCCCCAGGATCATGCGGGAACAGCCCAGTGTGGTGCTGAGTGTTGCCCATACTGTGGCCGCCCGCATGTCCCCATTCGTGCACCAGATGGACTTTGCCATCGACTGGATGGCAGTGGAGGCCGAATGGGCCTTGTACAGGAGAGTGAGGCCTGTGCTGAGGGGGGGGAGGTGCTTGGAGACCCTGGCTGGGGAACCCCAGTTTCTCCGCCTAGCCCAGGGCACAGCTGGGACCAACTCTCCCTGCTGTGTTTAACCCCTTCCACGCCAGGGTAATGGGCACCCCTGTTACTCTCAGCCTCGTCCATGCCCTTCCTGCAGCAAAAATGACTCAGGCATCCCAGCGCTCTGGGCAGGCGCTGTCCAGGCCAGCAGCCGTGCTGTTTCCAGAGGGGCCAGGCGAGACCTGACCAGCTGCTGCTGACCCCTCCATGGGACTCAGGTTTTCACCTGGGTTGACCTGACTTCAACCCCTTCCTGGCTGCAGGTGTTGAATTGAGAGCAGCCCAGGAGCTCTGGGGATGGGGGCGTCCCAGCCCAGGGTGGATGTCATCTGGGGCTGTCAGACTCGCCACTCATTGCATGTGCTCTTGCAGCCTAGGTGGTAGGGGACGCTCTAGTTCTAGGGCTGGAGGAACCCAGCCCTGGGGAACCTAGGTCCTGCAGGGTAGCTCCATTGGGAGGGGACTTGCAGAAGGAAGTAGAGCTCCATATGAACACACAAGTGACACAAGCAGCACATTGATAGAATTAC
>NW_027059312.1:0-2000 GCF_011386835.1 Chrysemys picta bellii | reverse complement strand
AGTTTTCTGTTCAAATTTCCTTTATTCCTTTTTTTACTTTCACAGTTCCTGTTTTAAAAAATCACAGAGATATATCAAAAGTTTAAAATTAATAGTTGCGCTGGAAGCACAAAAGTGTGGAAGTAAGAAAAGGATTAAAAGAAATTTGAACATAAATATCTTAAGTCTCTAGAAATAAAGCAAAAGTCAAGCTAACAAGGTCAGGCTGACACTGAGTCTATTAACGCAAAACTTAAAGGCCTAGACGGGTAAAAAGCAAAAAAGCAAATAAAAACAAACAGTAAAAAATACTGTTTTGACCTTATAGTAAATAAAAATAAAATGTGAACTGTAGCAAAAATTAATAAAAAAAATAAAATGTCAAAAAAAGTATAACAAAGTGCAGCTGTTGCTCCTTATTATATGTAATAAAAGGTACAAATGTTGCCTTCATTGTTTTTTTAACAAAGACCTGCCCCGTGTACTCTCCCAAGCAATTGCAATTGTTCAAAAATAAAGTTGCCTCGAGCTTGTTGCATCAAACTCAAAGTAAAAACTAAACAGAACAGAAGTAAAAGTAGTTTAGGCCCAATGCCAACCCCCACCCCCAAATCCTCTGCCAATTTTTACACCCATGTTTCCCTTTTTAGGCCCCCCACTCATTCAAGACCCACACCAGACAAACAGGGGATCTGCCCATAGACAGACAGCAACAGAGACCAGAGAAAATGCTGCAAAGCGGAAACTGGGCAAAGTAGGAAGGCTATTTGCCTTGCTGCTGTAGTTGCAGTGATGCCAACCCCAACTGGTGAAAAATAATGATGGGCCTCAAACCAAATCTTGAAATTGGCTTCAAAATCATGAGATTTTATAACTACCTGGCAGGGTGTTTTTATTCACTTCCTGCTATGGGAACTTATAAAAGTCACCTGGTTCAAGCTTTTCTCTGCAGTGAAGAGGGCGAGACAGGGAGGGTTTTTCCACCTGGGGAAATTAACTGAAAGAGCTACAGTAGCACATAGCGACTAAGCTCAGATTTCCCCATGCAGACAAGCCCTGATTGCTTTTTAATCAAACTCGCATGATTTGGTGACTGGTACTTTAAAAAAAACAAACCCACACACGAATAGTGTCAGCCTAGTGCCCAAAGCACAAAGGTTGCTACCAGTAACTATATGACGGTTACATTAAGAAATTGCAGCCGTGCTCCTTTATACAGGCAGTGACAGCCAGAGGCAGAGCTGGGCGGGAGTTTTATCGCCAGAAAAAGTGGATTTATAGACAACAAAACTTTTCAAGGACAGATTGGTTTCAATGAAAGGTTTCTCAGGCCCAATTGAGACCCACCAGTAACCCAGTGTTTTGGGCACTCACATCTGCTGTGGAAGACCCAGATTCAAGGTCCTGCTCTGACTCTCTCCAATGTAGAATGGGAACAAATTTGAAACCCTCCAATTCTTTCACAAAACACAATCGGTTTCCAGCCTGATTGCACTTGGAACCTCCTTGTGCAAGGGGCTGTACAGAAGGGCTCATCACTTCCATTTTATTCCTGATAAACTGCCCCTCATTCACAGAGGTTTCCTCTCTCTCCTCCCACACCAGGAATTAGCTGGCATCTCATTACCTGATCCCCTTTGGAAGCAGATTCACACACATGGAAGGAGTTTCCCTGCAATAAGGAAGGTGTGTACATAGCCACATTTAGATGGAAGTATTCTGCTTCTGGCAATCCCCCCGCTGCTAGTGCACTGCATTCCTGCACACTGGGGTCGGCCTGGCTGTTCACCTCCCCAGCCCCGGCCTCAGAAATGGCTAGATTATCGATTCAGACAGGACCACTGTGAGCACCTCGTCTGACCTGCATAACAGGCCACAGGATTTCCCTGAATCAACTCCTGTTGGAATTGGAGCAGATCGTTTAGAAAAACCTCCCATCTCGATTTAAACAGCGTCAGTGATGAAGAATCCACCACGATGCTTGGTGAATGGTTCCAATGGCTAATTACACCCCGCTTAAA
>NW_027059311.1:0-2000 GCF_011386835.1 Chrysemys picta bellii | reverse complement strand
AAAATGGCATCTGTCCCCCGAGGCCAACTCAGAGCTGAGCCCCACAGGCAGCATTCAGGGATTACTTGGTAAAGTGGGGAGAGGGACAGAGTCCTCACCTCTCTCTCAGGGGCTTCCGTATAATCTGTTGTCGTCAGAAATGTATTAATCTGTGATTTAACATGGACCAGGTCCTGACACACTGCTAAGGATGTTCCTAGTGCCTTATACAGGAAACTCTGAAAGAAAGAGACCAGCACTGAGAGATCAGTAACACAACGTGCCTGTCAGTACAGACCCAGCTCAGCAACACTCAGGAAGGAACAAGATAGCCAAGTCCAAGCATCCAGACTGCAGAAACATCCCATCATCTAGCCCAGCCAGAGAACCAACAATGCAGTACAGACAAGCAGCCTGTCCAAGCAAATATTGGAAGGGTGGGCGGGGGGCAAGAGAGCAGGGAACAACTAAAAACAAATGTTATATGCAGAATAAAATATAAAGTAATGAAGCCTTGAGAGAAGCCTTATGCAGCCCCCCCAGTCAGAATTTCAAGGGAAATTAACTAGAAACTAAGCCTTAACAGATAACAAACCTTCTCTTTGGAGGGGCTGGCATAGCCAGCCATCTGCTGGCTCAACTCAAGGCTTATCTGGCTGCTCCAGGCACTGTCACCTATCATCTCTAGAGATGTCCTTAGGAACTGCGTGTAAAACAAGAGTTAAAGCAGATGGTTAATTGCAAGAATTTGGGGGTTGTTGTGGGGTTTGTTTGTTTGTTTGGTGTTTTTTTTCTTCCTTGTTCTCGGTTGTAAAATTTCCAATATTCAGGTGTCATGGGAAGATTATTTCCCTATTGACAACTATAAACATCAACAACCCAGACTTCCTCTGCCTGTTGTTCTTTAACCTTTGCCTGATGATTCCTCTCAGTCCCCAAACCCAGATGGACAGTGAATTGGAGAATGAGATGGAGCCAAGAAATCTGACCATTCAGGAGTGATTTTATAGTGGATGGAGAATGGGTCTAATAAATTTTGAACACAGGGCCCTGGACTATGAAGGACCAGGCACCTTCTCTGAAGTGTTATGGACCCTTTATGCCACCTCCTGAGGGTCCCCAGGATTGTGAGGTACCTCACTACCACCTGCCCTTAGCATGAGGCAGCCTCCTCTGTGCCTGCCACATGTCAGCTCCTGACTCTGCCAGCCACAGGAAACACAAGCACACCCTTCTCACCCCATCCAGCTCCACTGTCCTCCTACAGGTAAGCCATCGGTACACTCCAACCGCTGAGCCCTCTGTGCAGCCCCAGAATGTCCAGCCCCTGTTCCACTGGACACTCACAGAATTCATAGGTTTGCTACACACCTGTCACCGGTGTTACCTCAGCATCATCGCTCCATTTAACACACTTAGATACGTTTAGAGTGAAAACAACTATACTTCACTTAGATACATTTATAGTGAAAACAAACAGAGTTTAATTCACGAAGGTCAGAGATTTGA
Source organism: Chrysemys picta bellii (assembly GCF_011386835.1). Lineage (NCBI taxonomy): Eukaryota > Metazoa > Chordata > Testudines > Emydidae > Chrysemys > Chrysemys picta. The sequence goes on along the minus strand of NW_027059311.1, from coordinate 512 downwards.
GAAGCAGCAAGTAAAATTAATGTAAACAAATGGTTACATAAAAATAAAATCATAACACACTTCTAGAGCTTAAACTTAGATAACCAAACATTCCCCTGTCTCACAAAGGACAGCTCCCCCAAATCTCTCTCCCAGCATGAAACACCCAAATCAAATGTGATCCTCCATTCATAAGACAAGCCAGCTGGCAGTTCGTCCAATAGGTGAAGGATACCTGGTACAGGATACCTCTGGACCTCCTCCAGATATAGTTCCAAGCATCGTCTTCACTTGTAAACAAGGTACCCCCTATTGTTTGTTTGTTTGTTTTTCTTGTATCGAATCTCCTTTGGAGACTTTGCAATCACTTGATTAGAATGTTGCTCTATTGATTAGCATCCACTGTGAAGAATTACTCATCTACATACAGCCATTCAGGCAGATAAGCATCTCCTGCCTCAAAGAAACTTGTTGATCACTTTCTGGTGACCAGCCCCAACTCACAGACCTTAAAAGCATAAATTTCAGTATAC
>NW_027059310.1:0-2000 GCF_011386835.1 Chrysemys picta bellii | reverse complement strand
AGGGTGGGGCCGGCAAACAGGCCCAGCCTCCAGGTCCTCCCAGGGCAGAGGGCAGGATGCTGCCCTGGCTCTGCCACGCTCTGCCCCAGGCGCTGGTGAGGGCAGCAGGAGAGGGTTGCACGTGTCAGCCCAAGCTGTGGGCCTGGGGGAGCTGATCACTGTGCTGGTCCCAGCCCTGGGGGCTGGTGGGAATGGGGGGCTGTGACGTTGCACTCTATATGATTTTATAAAAATATGCTAATGAGTGAATATAATGTAACTGGAATATGCTTCATGCAAAAGGTCTCTTGTAAGGTATCATTACAAAGCTTATAATCTACTGAGTGTGGTCATCCTATTTGTATAAATGTATCACTCTTGTATCTGAAACTAGAAATATGAAATATCACTCTGAGGGCATATTGTAATTATGCAAAGTGTGGGCCATTAATGGTTGTCTGGAATCTTGATGGCTCCCATCAAGCAGGACAATTGACTGTGGATGGCTCTGTTTGCAGGCAAGTCTTGCTGTAAGTCAGGCTGGGAGGAATGAAGGCTTGGGGTCTTACTGTGACATGTGATCATGTCACCTGAACTGGACTCCATCTTTAACCTAGTCCTTTTCCATTGAGAAGTGGGGGGGACGGGACCCAGAAGGACAAAAGGTTCCCGCCTTGGCCTGGAAGGTGCCCAGTCTGAGGAAAAAACTTACTGTAGCCTCTCTAAGGGTGAGATTATCTGTATTCAGGTTGATTAGACATAGATTTGCATGTTTTATTTTATTTTGCTTGGTAATTCACTTTGTTCTGTCTATTACTACTTGAAACCACTTAAATCCTACTTTCTGTATTTAATAGAATCACTTTTTACTTATTAATTAACTCAGAGAATGTATTAATTCCTGGGTGGGCAAACAGCCGTGCATATCTTTCTATCAGTGTTATAGAGGGTGAACAAAATGTATGAGTTTACCCTGTATAAGCTTTATACGGGTAAAACAGATTTATTTGGGTTTAGACCCCATTGGGAGTTGGGCATCTAAGTGTTAAAGACAAGAACACTTCTGTTAGCTGCGTTCAGGTAAACCTGCAGCTGTTAGGGGATGTGATTCAGACCTGGGTCTGGGTTTGCAGCTGGCTAGCGAGTCTGGCTCAAACCAGGCAGGACACTGAGGTCCTAAGCTGATGGGGCAAGAAAGCAGGGGCAGAAGTAGTCTTGGCACATCAGTTGGCAGCTCCCAAGGCGGGGTTCTGTGATCCAACCAGTCACAGGTGCCAAGATGCCCCTTCCTCCCAGTGCCAGTTGTGCCAGGGCACCCAAGGCCTTTGGGCCTGGATTGGGTGGATCATGACTCAACCTTGAGCTTCCACCCAGACAAAGGCCAAGTAAATATGATGAGGATTGCTGAAAATCTAGTTCATTATATAAAAAGTTTTACCAATCCCAAAGGATCGGACACATTACCCACCAAGTTAAAGAATATTTCAGATCTTACTCAAATCCATGCTAACAGCCAATTCTTATGAACTAAACTAAAATGTATTTAAAAAGAAAAGAGAGAGTATTGGGTAAAGATCATTATCCATACAGATATGAATAGAGTTCTTAGATCAGTTTCATAGTAGAGATGGTGAGCTTTAGAGTTGCAAAAAGTACTTTCAGAATTAATCTATAGGTTATAGTCCAGTGTCCAATATCAGGGTGATTCAGATGGGACTGGAGACCTTAGAATTGTGACTCAAACTTCCTCTGATGAAGCTTTAGCAGATCTGAGATGAGAGGATCAGGGCCCTAGAGTTCTTTTTATAGTTTTCTAGCAGCCTCTTGACAGCGTGCAGTCCTTGGGTGAACAATAGGCAATTATCCTAGCTTTGAAGTATTTCCTAAGCATCACCGATAATTAGCTACATGGATTAACATGAGGCAACTGCCCATCGTCAGCCATTCACAGGTAGTTTACTACAAACTTCAGAGAGAAATAAGGACGATGATATTACTACATTCACAGTTCATCTAAATGT
>NW_027059309.1:0-2000 GCF_011386835.1 Chrysemys picta bellii | reverse complement strand
ATCTGTGGGTGCGCACCTTGGGGGCAGGCCTGCCCCTCACCCTGGTGCTGGGGCTGACATTCCTCTCTATCCTCCGCCCCCACCCCCCAACAGGACGTCAGCCTTCACTTCGTGCTGTGGGGCTGCCTACACGTCTACCAGCGCATGACTGACAAGGCGAAGGATATGTGCCTCTTTCTGCCGCAGCCTGGAGAGATGGTGGGCCAGCTGGCTGTGCTGACCGGGAAGCCCCTCATCTTCACCATCAAGGCCAAGCGTGACTGCACCTTCCTCAAGATCTCCACGTCGGACTTCTACGAGTTGGTGTCCCCCTTCCCCTCCTCATCCTGTGGGCAGGGTCTGCCCACCTCCCACCCCACGTCCATCTAGGCTGGTGGCCCTGCCCTGGGCCAGATTGGGGCCAGTGCCCCCTAGAGGGGAAAGGCACCGTGTCCCATTCCCCACCCCCATAAACCAGCCAATCCCCTGCCCTGGGCTGGATTGGAGCTGCCTCCCCCTAGAGGGGAAAAGCCCCATGTCCCAGTCCTCCAATCGTGCACCTGTTGCATGGGCCTGGATTCTCCTGCCCTGGGCTGTGATCTGTCCTGGTGCCATGTTTTCTTGGCTGGCTCTGTTCCAGAGGAGGTGGGTGACTCAGGGAGGGGGCGGCTGCAGTCAGCAACGGGGCCACCTGTGCACTGACGAGCTGCCCGCTCTCTCCCCAGGATCATGCGGGAACAGCCCAGTGTGGTGCTGAGTGTTGCCCATACTGTGGCCGCCCGCATGTCCCCATTCGTGCGCCAGATGGACTTTGCCATCGACTGGATGGCAGTGGAGGCCGAATGGGCCTTGTACAGGAGAGTGAGGCCTGTGCTGAGGGGGGGGAGGTGCTTGGAGACCCTGGCTGGGGAACCCCAGTTTCTCCGCCTAGCCCAGGGCACAGCTGGGACCAACTCTCCCTGCTGTGTTTAACCCCTTCCACGCCAGGGTAATGGGCACCCCTGTTACTCTCAGCCTCGTCCATGCCCTTCCTGCAGCAAAAATGACTCAGGCATCCCAGCGCTCTGGGCAGGCGCTGTCCAGGCCAGCAGCCGTGCTGTTTCCAGAGGGGCCAGGCGAGACCTGACCAGCTGCTGCTGACCCCTCCATGGGACTCAGGTTTTCACCTGGGTTGACCTGACTTCAACCCCTTCCTGGCTGCAGGTGTTGGATTGAGAGCAGCCCAGGAGCTCTGGGGATGGGGGCGTCCCAGCCCAGGGTGGATGTCATCTGGGGCTGTCAGACTCGCCACTCATTGCATGTGCTCTTGCAGCCTAGGTGGTAGGGGACGCTCTAGTTCTAGGGCTGGAGGAACCCAGCCCTGGGGAACCTAGGTCCTGCAGGGTAGCTCCATTGGGAGGGGACTTGCAGAAGGAAGTAGAGCTCCATATGAACACACAAGTGACACAAGCAGCACATTGATAGAATTACAGACTCCCCTCCCCGAGAAGAGTAACCCTAATCAATGAGCCTACCCCAAAGTAACGGGCATAACTGGTAACAGCATGCAAAAAGCCTGTCTCCTTACGCAGGAAAGTTGGATCCCATGTTGGTTAATGCTACTGGGAGATTGCTTTAGATGAAAAAAACGCTGTAATAATTGATTTTAGCCTGTTAATGTTAAATTTAGATTTTCATTTTATATGTAACCAGTTCTGTTTCCATTATCCTGACTCAGTACTTCTTAAATCTTAATCTTTGATAATAAATTTAGGATTGTTCCACTATACATATATCTCATTGCTGCGAGGTTATAAAAGGTCTGATCCTGAGCTGAACCACTAAGCTGTTTGGATTCTGTTCCCTGGTAATTTCTGTGAGTGTCCTGTGACAGTTACCCGATGCTACTGGGGGACACTTTCAGAGGGGCTTGGGGGCTGCGGTGCAACTACTGTTACCGTTCAAGGCAGAGCAAGGGCTGGCAGAGCCCTGTGGAGATTGGTAGGATGGCTAACAGACCGGTGATGTTGTGCTTGACTAGA
>NW_027059308.1:0-2000 GCF_011386835.1 Chrysemys picta bellii | reverse complement strand
GACATGCAGGAAGCCCCAATTTCTCTGAAAGAAGAAATCAGGCCTCTGAGCAATTGAAACAGATTCTTCAAACTGTTTAGTAGGAAATGTGGGCACAATAAATCCAAAATCTGGAGCTGGGTTATTTACATATGACGTTGTTTGGGAGATACTTGGCCAGCACCTGAAAAAGAAATGTGAAGAGTCATGAGTATTTGTCCAGTGCTCCTTAATACACATAAACAGAGTGGCGAATACTAGGGAATACCAATATGATAACATGGACCGGGAATAAGCTGCTGGATACGGTATAGAAAGCAAACACCAACACAGGAAACACTACAAGATTAGGGGAACCCATATTACTTAATATAGTCGCTCTTGAATGAGCGGAATGGGTCAATTCAGCAGGGGTCTCTATTGATTTCCTTCCAATATTCAACTGTTACAGGAACATTATCTCCCCATTGAGAGCTATAAGCAATAACATCCCAGACTCCCTCTGCCTTTCGCCCCTCCTCTGCTAACTGCTGCCTGGTGAATCCCCACAGGCCCTGAACCCGGGGGACAGTAAACTGGAGAACGAGGTGGTGATGGAGACTAGAAGCCTGACCATTCAGTGACCTTTTTCTGTGAGGTGGAGGATCATAGTAGCTAACTTTGGAGGATGAGTTCTATCTGCTGAGCGCCTTCTCTGAAGGGCAGAGCATCCTTATCTCCCAATAACATCAGTGGGAGTTTGAGAACACTCAGCAACTCATAGGATTGGGCAATACAAATATAAAGGCCTTGGGTGGCTAAAGTTAAGCACTAAAATCTGCAGTTAGATGCCTAAATACTCATTATAGCCACCTGCAGAGGTGCTGATTAAATCTCTATCAGCATTGTGGTGTTTAAAATAGATATTTGAAAAACAAGGGGAATGATGTTTAAAGGCATATTTGTCCTTCGGTTGACATCAGACAACTTTATGCCAGGTGACTGGATTTTCCAAACCTGGATACCTAAACTTTGACTCCTAACAATCACATGTAGGTGCAGAAATAGGGGTGGGGTCAGTTGTAAAATCACCTTTTTGCTGCCCTATGTTGCAGTGGAGCAGGACAAAGTAGCCATAAAGCTGCCCTAAGAGGTAGCTAGGAATTCCCCAGCATGTGCAAATCCCTAACACACAGAACTAGCATATATAGTGTACTGCCAGTGTAGCTGGCTGAATGTCACCAACTCCTAGCTTCCCACCCAAGTATATGGGGTGTGAGCTGGAAACAGAAGATGGCACACACAGTGTGCGTTGCGCTACAGCAACCTCCAGTGCAGCAATGGCTGTTTCAAGACAGCATAATTTAGAACAACCCAGAGTCTAGCTCTCACTTACTCTCACTCATGCTCGTCACCCCAATCGGGGTATGGGCCGCCAACCACAGATCTCCAGAGTCCTCTGTCCTGGGCCATTTGCTCTAGCTGGTTCCAGGTATAGCCCATTTTTATGCTATCAGCCTGAAGGTCGCGTCGCCAGGTGTTTCTTGGATGGCCTCTTTTCCGCTCGCCTTGGGGGTTCCACCGCAATGCCTGTCTAGTGATGTTGGTTGGCTGCTTGCGTAGTGTGTCTCCTATCCAGTCCCACCTTCTCCTTCTAATTTGTTCATCTGCTGGAAGTTGACAGGTGCTCTCCAAGAGGTAGATGTTGCTGATGGTGTCTGGCCAGCGGATCTGGAGAATCCTTCTAAGGCAACTATTTATGAAGGTCTGGATCTTCCTGGTGGTTGTTTTAGTTGTCCTCCAGGTTTCAGCTCCATACAATAAAACTGATTTCACGTTGGAGTTGAACAGTCTAATCTTTGTTGCCAAAAAGACAGCTCTCTGGAGCTCCAGACGTTCTTGAGCTGTAAGAAAGCTGCTCTTGCCTTACCGATCCTTGCTTTGATGTCTGCGTCCGTGCCACCCTGTTGGTCGATGATGCTGCCTAGGTAGGTGGAGGACTGCACTTCTTCCGGAGGGCTTCCATTCAGTGTGACTGGGTC
>NW_027059307.1:0-2000 GCF_011386835.1 Chrysemys picta bellii | reverse complement strand
AAGCCTGTTTGGAAAAGGTTTTTTTCTCCTTGTCTTGGCACATTCACTCATGGTTATTCAGGGTGGGGAAAAATCCCTCCTTTCTTAGTTTTCCAAGACTGGGGCTTTCTTTTCCAATTTCAAGCTGTTGCAGTGTTTTCCCATTAACTTTAATAGCCCACCATTGTCTTTTCCTGGGTCGTACAATGCTAGTTACTAGGAGCTAGTCTCTGGAGGGGAAGGCGGCCCCTCCCTGCCTGTAGTGAGGTGGAGCTGAATGTTGCAGCACAAATGATGAGTGTTACATATACATGTAAGCAGAGTCAGGATGAGCTCTACCCTGACATCTGGTGGTGAATTATGGCGAGTGTGGAAAAGAACTTCAGGGGCTGATCTTGTTTGCATAGGCACACCCACCACCTAGCATGAGCCCACAGCAACCGAAAGTGGTTACTTTGGTTGGTGTGGGATCCCCAGTTTCTCTGTTATTGGGGCAGGAAGAATAAATTGTTGTTACCCTGATTATGTGAATCAACGCCAGTGGACCTGTTGTATGACAGAGACACTCACCATTAACTAAGTAGCACTTGCTAGACAAGGAGCATGGGTTCCAACTCCCAGTGAATGGAGAGAGGGAGGGGACAGGTATTTGTACTTGATGGTATGGGCCCCCTTCGAGAGCCTGAAACAACAATTGCACCATCTCCTCTCTCTTGCATTGTGTTATCGAATAGCAGAGCTAATTTTTATTACATTAAGAGTCTAGTTACAGGCTGCTGAGCTGAATTCGCTTTGGGCCAATGGTGCCCCAGCCCTGGGGCTGCCTTACTGCAAGCTGAAATCCCCAAGAGCTGAGTGCTGTGTTAACTAGTAGGGCAGCCTGAAGATTTATTGCTAAGCGGCTGGCAGAGCAGAGCAGTTTGTGGGACGGTTGGTGTGGCCCACGGGATGGCGAGCGGAGCAGTTTGTGGGACGGCTGGAGCGGCTCACAGGACATCTGGAGGAGCGGAGCAGCTGGTGGTGAAGGCTGCAGCAGAACCCCATGGAGAGGCGGGGCAGTTGGCCTCGGACCATGTAATGTGCCCCTTAATACCCCGCGTGCCCCTTTCTCCCCCCCCATTTCTACCCAGGCTGGGGACGGGGTCAGGTAAGACTCTGCAGATAAACTTTTCAACTCTGGGGCTGCACTGACCAGGGACAGACACTTTTGGGGTGTGGGACTTTGGGGGTGGGTCTTTTGCTCATGGTTTGTGTTATTAATCCTGTTTGTGGTGTTTTCCCAATTTAATGCTGATGTCGTTTACCTCATGTTATTAAACATTTTCTGCTACGCTCAGACTCCGTGCTTGTGAGAGGGGAAGTGTTGCCTCTTAGAGGCGCCCGGGGGGTGGTATGTAATTGTTCCAGGTCACTGGGTGGGGGCTCGAGCCGGTTTTGCATTGTGTTGTAGATTCATAGATTCTAGGACTGGAAGGGACCTCGAGAGGTCATCGAGTCCAGTCCCCTGCCCTCATGGCAGGACCAATACTGGTGTTATTGAAACGGAACCCCTAGATATTGAATGGGCAGAAGGGTTACATACACAAATGCAGTCTGTACACATCTCATAATGACCTTCGGGTCAGAACATTACAAGCCTTCATAAGAGACTTGACCTGACATATTTACACACAATGCATGCAGCCAGTAGATTAAATTGCACATTCTTTGGGGGGGTTTAGATCCCCTGTTCTCCCCTTGGGATGTCTAGATCCTGATAGTCACAGAAATGTAGAAATAGCAACAGATTCTCTTTGCCTTGCTGCAGTCCAATCAGCCATTGCATTCATATCTGATTAAGCCTTTGCCCAGAGAAAGGGCATTTTTCCAATTGCAAAATCCAGATGTGATAAAAACCACATCAGCTCCCCTTCCACCAGTATTGTGCATACATCGGCCAAGGAAAACAAAAGGCCTTATCAGCTTTAACAGAGATGGGGCTCACAACCCTGTTGCCTGTCAACGTAGCGCCAGCTCTACAA
>NW_027059306.1:0-2000 GCF_011386835.1 Chrysemys picta bellii | reverse complement strand
GCTTTCGTGAGTAAAAACCTCACTTCTTCAGATGCATAGAGTGAAAGTTACAGATGCAGGCATTATATACTGACACATGGAGAGCAGGGAGTTACTTCTCAAGTGGAGAACCAGTGTTGACAGGGCCAATTCAATCAGGGTGGATGTAGTCCACTCCCAATAATAGATGAGGAGGTGTCAATTCCAGGAGAGGAAAAGCTGCTTCTGTAATGAGCCAGCCACTCCCAGTCCCTATTCAAGCCCAGATTAATGGTGTTGAATTTGCAAATGAATTTTAATTCTGCTGTTTCTCTTTGAAGTCTGTTTCTGAAGTTTTTTTGTTCAATGATAGTGACTTTTAAATCTGTAATAGAATGACCAGGGAGATTGAAGTGTTCACTTACTGGCTTATGTATGTTACCATTCCTGATGTCCGATTTGTGTCCATTTATTCTTTTGCGGAGGGACTGTCCGGTTTGGCCAATGTACATGGCAGAGGGGCATTGCTGGCACATGATGGCATATATAACATTAGTGGATGTGCAGGTGAATGAGCCCTTGATGGTGTGGCTGATGTGGTTGGGTCCTCTGATGCTGTTGCCAGAGTAGATATGGGGACAGAGTAGGCAACGAGGTTTGCTACAGGGATAGGTTCCTGGGTTGGTGTTTCTGTGGTGTGGTGTGTAGTTGCTGGTGAGTATTTGCTTAAGGTTGGGGGGTTGTCTGTAAGCGAGGACTGGCCTGCCTCCCAAGGTCTGTGAGAGTGAGGGATCATTTTCCAGGATAGGTTGTAGATCGTGGATAATGCGCTGGAGAGGTTTTAACTGGGGACTGTATGTGATGGCCAGTGGTGTTCTGTTATTGTCCTTGTTGGGCCTGTCCTGTAGTAGGTGATTTCTGGGTACCCGTCTTGCTCTGTCAATCTGTTTCCTCACTTCTCCAGGTGGGTATTGTAGTTTTACGAATGCTTGATAAAGATCTTGTAGATGTTTGTCTCTGTCTGAGGGGTTGGAGCAAATTCGGTTGTATCTTAGGGCTTGGCTGTAGACAATGGATTGTGTGATGTGTCTTGGATGGAAGCTGGAGGCATGTAGGTAAGTGTAGCGGTCAGTAGGTGAGCACTCATAGGGGCCCTCTCCCGTGTGGATCCTCTGATGTGTATTGAGGGCTTTCTTGACAGTGAATTTTTCCCCGCATTCATGGCACTCATAGGGTCTCACTCCAGTGTGGATCCTTTGATGTGTAATAAGAGCTGGACTCTGTGTGAACATTTTTCCACACTCAGAGCACTGATGAGGTATCTTTCCCTTGTGGATATTCTGATGTCCAGTAAGGTCTGAGCTGACAGTGAAGCTTTTCCCGCACTCACTGCATTCGTAGGGTTTCTCCCCTGTGTGGATCCTCTGATGTTTATTAAGGGCTGAGCTCTGAGTGAACCTTTTCCCACACTCACAACATTCGTAGGGTTTCTCCCCTGTGTGGATCCTCTGATGGTTACTAAGGGTAGAGCTCAGAGTGAAGGTTTTCTCGCACTCACTGCATTCTTGGGCTCTCTCTCCTGTGTGGATTCTCTGATGTTTTAAAAGGCCTGAGTGGTTAGTGAAATGTTTTCCACACTCAGTGCATGTGTCTTTTCTCTCTCCTGTGGGTATTCTCGGCTGGGCTGTGGTTTCCAGGAGGTCCTGGTGAGTTCCCTGACAATTAATGGAGTTACCCACTTTCTCCGCTGGCTGGTTTCTCTGCTCCCTCTCTGGCCTGTGCTGACTCCCACAGGCTTTGCCCTGCACACGATGCTAGGACACATTCCCTCTGGAGCCGTGTGATAATCCCCCAGGTGGTGCCACTTGCTCAGAATCTTCCTGCTGAGGATTCTGCTTCTTCTCCTCACTCACCATCCCAGCACCCGCTGGGACAGAGAGAGAAACCTCAGAGACAGGGATGGAAAGGGGAAAACAACCAAAATTAGAGCTGGAGAGACAGAGAAGAAACCTAGTAGCCGGATTCTCCACAACTCTTCCCCA
>NW_027059305.1:0-2000 GCF_011386835.1 Chrysemys picta bellii | reverse complement strand
CTTTGCTGGTGCCTAGAGCCGCCCCTGATTGGGGCCTAGGGCACCACAAAGGCTAGAGCGTGAGCCTGAGTTGCTTCCAGGCCAGCCTTTGCCATTCCTGACTTGCCAAAGAAAATGGGCGGATGCCCAGGCTAGTGTGCAGAGCAGTTTCCCTCTTCCAAATGTGCGCCTGTCCCACTGCTTGAGGGGGCTGCTAAATAGCACCTTTGGAGCCCGGCTGTTTCGCTGCTTCTCACCAGCTGGGGAACATCTCCTGCCCCACTGGGAAATGAGCAACCTTGGAGCAGGAATGGTAAGAGGCCCCAGCAGCGGGGCTGGCCCTGCTCTCCTACCGTCTTCTGATGTTGGCCACAGAGCATCAGCAGCTGCCCCCCATGCTGGTCTGCGGATGGCCTTTCAGTGGGTGTCTGGTGTGCCAGGGAGCAGGCTGGCTGGTGTCTTTGTGGCTGTCTGCAGCTCACGCGCTTCCCCTCCTCTTGCCACACCCTCGGTTGCTCTGTGGCTTTTAAGCCTTCCCTTGGAGCTGTCAGCACCAGCCGCCTCTGCTCTAGGAGCCTGGAGGAGGAAAGTGTGCTGGGCTCCAGCCTGGGGCTCTTCCTCCCTCCTGCCTATCAACCCTGGGCCTGGGCCTCCTTTCGTTACGCGCCATGTGGGCAAGAGTCAAAGCGCGGCAGCAAGTGCAAGGGCCAAGCTTGTGGGCATCTGGTGAAGCTGCGAGAATCGCAAGCCTCAGGACTGCAGCATCTCTAGCCAGGGTGTCAAGTTCTAGGGCCCGGCCCATTGCGGCCATTCCCTCAAACCAGCCAGAGCGAGGACCTGGCACCAGTGGGCGCTAGTCACCCGGCAGGAGGGGAAAGACTTGTTCTTGCACAACTCAATAGAAGGAAGCAGAGCTCCCAGGGCTTGGCCACAAGCCAACAGGGTACCCGGTGGTCCCATGGAGAGTTGAAGTGAGATGGTAGGAGTCAGACTCCTGCATGCTGACCATTACACCAGGGGAGGGTGGGGAGCAGCTGTGTCCGGTGCAGGGCAGTTGGAGTCTGGGGGCTGCAGCAGGGACGGTGGTGCCTGGGCTGCTGCTGCCCCCAGCCAGGTCTGTACTGGGGAGAGAGCTGCATTAATTAATATGGAAATATACCTATCTCACAGAGCTGGAAGGGACCTTGAAAGGTCATCGAGTCCAGTCCCCTGCCTTCACAGCAGGACCAAGTACCGTTCCTGACAGATTTTTGCCCCAGATCCCTAAATGGCCCCCTCAAGGATTGAACTCATAACCCTGTGTTATGCAGGGGGTCAGACTAGATGATCAGGGCTGGCCTTAGAGCCTTTGAAACTATGAATTTATGAACCTAAAGATGGCTGTAACTGCTAGTGTGAAGGTTGCTGCTCCTGTCCAAGAGGAGATGCTTTGTCTGAGGTTTCCTTGGGGAGAGGCACCAGGATCCCTGTTCCCTCTTTCTCATAACTTTCCTTGAACAGAGCACATCACAGGTTCTCCCCTTTTGTTCTCTAACAGGAAACCTCCATCCAGCAGATCTGTAATTCCTCCCATCCTCACACAGTCGCTGGCTACATTTCCTAGCCTGACTCTCACCCCATGGATCTCACGCCTCCTCTGCCATTGGGCAGACATGGAAATAGCAAAGGTCAATTTCTATTTTCATTGGTCATTGCCTGGGTCTAGTTGCAAAACTGCTTCATTATTAACCCCACTCCTTTGTGCACAGAATGTTGGGACTCTGGGAACAGATGGGGCCAAGCTGAAAACCAATAAACCTCTGTTCCCAGAGAACCCAGGAAAAGGAACAAAAGATTGTCATCGAGAAGGTTTGAGGGCCTGGAAGGATGGATTAGCAGCTGCAAATATGTTGACTTATTCTCAACTATTTCAATATCTGGAATTTATTAGCATGGGGAAAATAATCAGTAAACTTTAAATGAAGAATTTCCCATACTATTTATAACATCAAGTCAGAAGTTGGGCCACCAACACAATAACA
>NW_027059304.1:0-2000 GCF_011386835.1 Chrysemys picta bellii | reverse complement strand
GACCTGTATAACCAGATAATGCTGCAGCAAAACCAAAATCATTAGCAAGAACATGAGCATACAACGTAACATTAAACGGTATATAAAGAACATCAGGTTCTGAACCAGTGATAGCAATCACACGGGCGCGGGCTATGACAATGAGGGATGCGATGGCTTCTACACGAGTAGTAACGGTTTTGGTGGGTTGAGAGGACGGGAAGATCCATTCAAGCCCAATTAACGGATCTGTTAACTGAGGGATTCACTGAAACAGTAACGCCTCCAGAGACGCATCCCTTGAGAGAATTGCTAGTGAAATAGGAGAATTGGGATGAACACGGCCAGAATACCAATGCGCGAGCTTATCCGCGATCACTTGCAGGGCGGCATGGTGTTCGGGTAGCAATACGCGGGGCTCATCCGGACTACGGCCACCTTTTAATAAACGCAGTAGCGGAGCGAGATCAGCATTAGAAATGCCGCAGAGGCCACGGACCCACTGCAGGTCACCGACAAGCCGCTGGATGTCATGTAAGTTACGCACGGTAAGGTCAATAGTTAGTTTCTGTGGCCGTACAATAGAGTCAGTGATATGCATACCCAGATAAAAATATGGCACTTGCCGTTGTACTTTATCAGGGGCGATAACAAGACCAGCAGAGCACAAAGCGGTAGTGATCTCAAGGATAGCCGCATCACAATCGAGAGCGGCCCCGGCGAAAAGAAGGTCATCCATATAGTGATAGATTACCCATTGAGGATGTGCAACACGGCGTGGTTTGATCGCCCAGGCAACATATAGTTGACAGATGGTGGGTGAGTTTTTCATCCCTTGTGGTAACACAGTCCATTGATAGCTCTGAGTAGGCTCAGCTTTATTGATAGAAGGAACGGAGAAGGCAAACTTTTCCCTGTCTGCAACATGAAGCGGAATTGTAAAGAAGCAGTCTTTTAGATCTATGACAAGTAAGGGCCAGTTATGCAGGAGCATTGTAGGGGTAGGCAGTCCTGGTTGGAGAGCTCCCATGTCCTTCATAACAGCGTTCACCGCACGAAGATCATGGAGTAAGCGCCACTTCCCCGATTTTTTGGGAATAGTAAAGATGGGGGTATTCCAAGGGCTCACGGAGGGTTCAAGGTGGCCCTTGCTCAACTGTTCCTGGACCAATTCTCGTACATGGGCGAGCTTATGGGCTGGAAGCGGCCACTGAGCGAACCATACCGGAGTAGAGGTCAACCACTCCAGCTGCAGGATCGGCCGCCCCTCAATGGCCGCTAAGCAAAAGGAGAAGTCTGTAGTACAATCCCCCACTGGCTTAAACAATCACGTCCCAGCAGCCAGACAGGGGCAGGGAGAACATATGGTCGTACTTTTGCTTTCACCGCGGGCTCTCCCTCATCAAAGATAGGATAAAGTATGTGCTGATACGGGTCAGTTGGGTACCTTCAATGCCGCGGACCGACGATGTGGCGGTTTGTAAGGGCCAAGACTCGGGCCAGTGCTGAGCGGGCACGATGGTCACATCGGTCCCAGTATCTATAAGGGCTTCATGTTGGAGTTGGCGCCCGTCTGGACCGATGAAGCACACCTTCCGTAGTGGCTTTCGTTGCGTAACTGTCATGGCGAGGTTTATTTGCGGCGAGTCGGTGGATCCAAAACCACGGGGGCCGCGTTCTACCACAGCGGTAGAGGGCACCGCACCCTGGAAAGGGATCAATTGTGCGATACGAGAACCCGCCACAATGTTAACCGGCGGGAAGAGGGCGCGGACCATGATTCCGATATTCCCGGTATAGTCGGCATCAATAAGGCCGGGTAGCACAAAAACACCTTGTTTGGATGTAGAGGACCGGCCGATTAAAAGAGCGCTAAGTCCATAGCCCAAGGGGCCAAACACAGTGGAGGAAATAACATGTACCTTGTCATCTTCCAGTGTTACATCTGCTGCAGTGGCCAGGTCCACTCCAGCACTTCCTCGGGTGGCTCCGGAGAGGTATTCCAAACAAACGGCCTGCCG
>NW_027059303.1:0-2000 GCF_011386835.1 Chrysemys picta bellii | reverse complement strand
TTCTTGTATTTCTCCCCCCCTTCACCCTAGTTTTTCTGTACCTTTTATCCCTAATACACTTACCTTTATTTGCATCATATTATCTTGTCTTTTCTTTATATTTTATGGGTAGCTAAATCCACCGGTGACAGACACGGAAGGGAGCTGAGTCTGCAGCTTCTGAGAAAAGGGGCTTTCCCTGTTGTATCTTCCCTCTACAATCTCTCTAGTATTTCCTTTGAAGCGTTACCTTCTTCCCCTGGAGGTAACAGTGTCAACCTTTTAGACTTCCATAAGGTGCTTGATTTAGTCCTGCTTGGTGTTCTGATTAAAAATTTACCACCATACAAAAACAATGTAGGCCAATGGTTCTCAAACTTCTGTATCGGTGACCCCTTTCACACAGCAAGCCGCTGAGTGCAACCTCCCTTATGAAGTAAAGACACTTAAAATATTTAACACTATTATAAAGGCTGGAGCTAAAGCATGGTTGTCAGCCCTGTACAGCATTGCAAAGGACTGTATCCATTTCTTGTGTCCACACTTTAAAGAGGATGTTGAAAACAGGAAAAGGTTCAGAAGAGAGCTCCTAGAATGATGTGAGGTCTGGAAAGCCTGCCTTATAGCGAGAGACTAAAGAAGCTCGATCTATTTAACGTATCCAAGAGATGACTTGACCATGGTCTAGGAGTACACCACGGGGGAAGAGATTTCTGAACATAAATGACTCTTTAATCTACCAGAAAAAAGCATAACAAGATCCTGTGGATGGAAGTTGAAGCTAGGCAATTCAGATTATAAATAAGGCACACAGTTTTAACAGTGAAGGTAGTTAGTCATTGGTGCCACTTACCTAGGGATGCAGTGGATTCTCTATCACTTGAAGTCTTGACCTGTAGACTTGATATATTTCTAAAAATATATATATATGCTATAGCTCAAACAGAAGTTATGGGTTTCATGCAGAATTTACAAGGTGAGATGACCTGAATTAACACAGGTCATGACAGCTTAGAGCAGTGGTCCCCAACGTGGTGCCCGTGGGTGCCATGGCGCCTGCCGAGGCATCTATGTGCACCCGTTTACTGGCCAGCGGACGAGCATCCACCGAAATGCCGCCAACAAGCAGTATCATCCAGAGGCGTCGCCGCCTAAATTTGGCGGCAACGCCTCTGGATGATGCTACTTGTCAACGGCGACGCCTATTGACGTTGCCGCTTCTCGGGGGCATTTCGGCGGATGCTCGTCTGCCGGCCATGGTCTGCGGTAGCTCATCGTCTGGCGCTCGCCAGACAAAAAAGGTTGGGGACCACTGGTTTAGAGGATTATAATCACAGAACGGGATAATCATAATCCCTTCTGATCTAACATTTTTTATATTACACACACACACACATTAATTGGTGACTATTGATTCCATGGTCCCTTATCACACAACGCATGGTCCGCTCTAGGGATGGGCCCAAACCAAAATGTTGGATCTTAACGTGT
This sequence comes from Chrysemys picta bellii, assembly GCF_011386835.1. NCBI lineage: Eukaryota > Metazoa > Chordata > Testudines > Emydidae > Chrysemys > Chrysemys picta. The sequence continues at coordinate 530 of NW_027059303.1, read as the reverse complement.
GAGCAGTTCAATAGTCAAACTCTTAAAGGCCAGCCCATCTCAATATCACTCATCCCATTTTATTTTTTAAAAGGGAATATCCTGATGGGATTGGGTACCTGGACTCTTGAACCGGGGGGGGGGGGGGGGGGGAGGTGCAGAAGCACCAGTGAATGGAGAGATGGATGAACAGGAGGGGGAGTTTCAAAGTGAGCAGGGGCAGCTGGCACCAGCGTGGGAAGGAACATCCCAGTAGTTTCTACTTCCATCCTGCTGGCAGTTCCTTGGCAGGTGGTGGCCAGCGCCCTGTCCCATCCCCCACCCTGGTGGCTTTCACCCCATGCAGTCACCGTCCCACTCCTGGCAGCTGGGGTGCACATGCTCCAGCCCCCCCCCCTGGGCCAGGTATTTCCATGGGGACCCTGGGTGGCCAGAAGGAGGCAGTAGGCGAGGCCAGTCCCTGGGAGCCGGCCCAATGGGGTGCACCACTCTGGCCATTCCCGCCCCTGCGCCAGGGCCCGCTCGCACCTCTCCAAGGCACTGTGGGGACA
>NW_027059302.1:0-2000 GCF_011386835.1 Chrysemys picta bellii | reverse complement strand
TCATTGATTGCAGAGCTTTGGAAGGGGATTGTTGCCCGCAGGACGATTCTTGAATCCTGCAGGTCACAACTTGTCATTGTCTCTCTAGACTGGAACAATGTTCAGTGTCAGGGCTGGTCCCATCCTCCCTGCACTCCTGATTCCTGAACAATCCCCTCAGAAATCTCAGGGCCCGTCGGAGAGACGGGCTGATTCTCTGGGGCCCTCCTGTTTCTCTAGGAAGGAGCCTGTGACTCTTCTCTGAGGACCCTCTTCTGGATCTCCCAGGAGGGGTTCAGACTCTCACTCCCCAAGCCAGCCAGGGGCCCTGTGGTTAGTGCTCAACACAACCAGGCAGAGCTCTGGCTTGAAGTCCCAGCTCCTTCCTCTGTCCTTTAAGGAGGAAGGGCCTGACACTGCATTGCACTGACTGCCCTGACCAAGGATGCCCACTGGGGGCTCAGTTAGGAGGACAGACTGGAAAATGGATCTAAGAGTGAAGGTAAAATTGCCCCCACCCCTCTCATCGGGCTCACCTCCAAGATGTACTGGAGCCTGTCGGTGTCTGGGGACTCTGCCAGCAGGTTCCCCAGCATGGCGTCCAGGAGGTCTGGCAAGACCCTAGGCAGATCCTGAAAGCAAGGGAGAGCCATGGGTCAGAGTTAGGGAAACTGGGGCTACACCTGCCACAGGATGGGAAATGGGGTCTCTGGGAAGCACTGGTGAGACCCCCAAACACATATCCTGGCCTCTCTCATTCACATCCCACTGCAGGCAATTAGCAAGGATTCATGGCAGGATGACAGCTGGCTCTTCAATCCATGACTTTAGCTGATCTACCTGCACTTGGGTGGTGTCCTTCTCCATGCCCAGGGTGAAGACGGCGTGCAGGGCAGCTCGGAGGAGGTGGGTCTCCAGCTCTGGCTCCAGGGCAGGTGTCATGGTGCTGGCAAGAGAGAGGAGCCGGTATTAGACTGTGCAGTTCGGGGATGGGACTGGCACTAACACGCAGGTGAAACTGCAGGGAAATAGGCACAGGCTGGCGAGAATGGAAACTGAGGCACCGAGCCAGGGAATGACAAGGCCAAGGTTTCTCAGACAGACAGTGGCAGGGCAGGAATAGCTTCTGTTCCCTGGACCCTGCTGCCCCTCCTGTATCTGATCCTGGGTGTGAGCCTCTCCCCAAAGCCGTTGCAATGTTACTGGAATGAAAAGAACAGCCCAGCCAGGAGAGAGTGAACCTTCCCCCCACCTCTGCCAGAGGAGCCACCCTTGGGCGGTGACCAGGGAGTGGGAGGGGGAGTGACTCCCAGCCCTGGGCCTGAGCAGCACTGGGGTTAGGGGAACCGGGCCGGAGGGTCTCGGTACCTGAGGTTGCCCACAGCAATCAGGGAGTTAGCGAGGACGGTGCCGGGTGGAGAGTTATCAGGCAGCTCCTCAATGAGCTCCTGTGAGACCCAAAGGAGACAAAGGAGCGTGTGAGATTCGGGCCTCACTGACACTTCTCAGTGAGGAGATTACACAGCCAGGGCCCCACACAGCCAGCAGGATCCCCCACCTACCTCCCGCTCCTCCGATTCCTGCCCAATAGTGACCACTCTCCGAATTTCTCCGTCTCTTCTCCCCAGTCTTCAGCCCCAGCAATCCCTGCCCTCTGCTGCCCCTCCAGCACCAACAATCCCCCTCCATTGGCCTGGGGAGACCCCTGCCCCTCCCATGTCTCTGTCTTTCCTCCAGCTGCTAGGCGCCGTGTCTTGCTCACCACAATCCTCTCCGCCACAGCCGCCTTGCAGCAGTGCGGCTCCACTGTGTCCTGCCCTCTCTGCTGTGCAGCGAGACACGGGGTGGATGGCGTGCAGGAACACGAGCTGCTGGGCCTCCTCCTGCACCCACCAGCAGTGGGGTTAGGGGAGAGAGAGCCAGTTAGCCAGGGACCTCCCTGCCCCCACACAGCAGCTGCAGGACTCAGGCCTGAATGGGGGATAGTGGGGACCCGCCCATTGTCCAAATCACCCACCACT
>NW_027059301.1:0-2000 GCF_011386835.1 Chrysemys picta bellii | reverse complement strand
AACTGGGTCTCAATGGGTCTGGGTCCAATTTATACTGCTAGGTAGTGCCATGGCAGAAATTATGGGAAGCCCTGAGCCAGATGTGCCTTGACAATTCGATAGTGCACTGGGACTTGGAGACGGTCCAGTTCCCAGTCCTGCCACAGACTCTCCCCTTGGCCTTGGACCAGTCACTTCCCTTGGGGATCTCCAAGGAGACGAAGGGTGTTTGGTGCCAAAATCCCAATGAGATTTGTTGGGGCCTAACACCTTTAAGCTCCTGAGGAACTCCGGCCTCAGTTTCCCCCATTAGAATGGGGATAATTCCTCCTCCTTGCCTCTCAGGGGTGGGGTGATGGCACATGCACGAATGTCCATAGAATACAAACATGCCAGGGTGAGAGGAGCCATCTTACCTTTGGATTTGACCCTGGGGCGACCCCTGCTGGAATCCTGCATCCTGTTCTGGTCTCCACCATTCAATGATGGAGATAAGTTGGAGAGGGGTAGGGCATGGTTAGGGTTATGATTAAATGGTTGCAAAACCTGCCATAGAGTGAGAGACTCCAGGAGCTCGAGCTGTTTAGTGTATCAACGAGAAGGTTCCTATCTGGGGAACAGAAATATGATAATCGACGGATCTTTAATTGAACAGACAAAGATCAAACACAACCCAAATGCTGGGAGCTGAAGCTAGACAGATGCAGACTAGCAAACAGGGAATAAATTTTAGAAGTGAGGGCAATTAACCACTGGGACAATTTCCCAGGGGTCGTGGTGGATTCTCCAGCACTGACGATTTCTAAATCAAGCCTGAATGTTTTTCTCAGAGATCTGCTGTAGGTCACAGCGGAATCAGTTCAGGGAAGCCCTAGGGCCTGGGTGACACAGAAGGTTGGACTCCATGATCACAATGGTCCCTTCTGGCTTTGGGATCTATAAAAAGATCCCAGAGGTTGGGCCGATCCTAGCTATTTTGATGCCGGGCGTGGGGGACCTGTGGGGTCCCAGACCTCCGCTGGGGGGCTCTGTGGGGCCCACCTTAGTCCTCGGGGGGCGGGGGGAGTTTGCCAGTTCCTGCGGAAAGTGGAGTGACCTGGCCCAAGCCTGCTCCATTCCCCTGGCTCCCAGGCTTGGGGGGCAGGGGAGAACCACCCCGCAGTACTTGCCGGCGGCGCGGCTGGGGAGCCAGGGGAGCGGAACAGGCTGCAGCGGGTCGCTCTACTTACCGGTGAGGGCAGGCCTGACCGCTTCTGCAGTCCTCAGGGAGTGGGGGTGGAGCAGGGGAGGGAAGAGGCAGGGTTGGGGCAGGGCAGGGGCTGGGGCCATGGGGAAGAGGCAGGGAAGGGGCTGGAGCAGCACACAGCGGTGCAGGGGACCAGGAAATCCTGGTGCCCTAGGCAGCCGTGTAATTTGTGTATGGGTAGGAACAGCCCTGCCGGAGGGAGAGAGAGAGAGAGAGAGAGAGAGAGAGAGAGATGGGCCATGGTTTATTTGCTGTGGTGTATTTCCCAGTGTGGGGGTGGGTGCTGGGCAGTGAAATGAGCCTGTTTGTGATCATGTCAGTCCAGGACCCTCTCTTCCCCCTTCTCATTCAATCATGGCTTCTCCAGCTCCACTGACCCCTCTGCCTCTGTTCTAGCTCGCCCGCCAGCCCCTACGCTCTCTCGGTACCCCAGGTACACAGTGTGACTCCCAGGGGAGCGGGTTACACTCACGTGCTCGGCTCCTGGACGTGAGCAGGTTTCAGGATACAGATTCTTCTATCAAAAAGGGTAGGGGGACACCAGCGTAGTCCAACACCCGAATGAAGGCGCCCGGCTGGAGCTCACAGCTGAGAAGAGAAATGCTGGGACATACACCTTTGCGTACTGGAGACAGGAATCCAATCGAGAGATCTCATCTAGGAACAGCAACTCCGTCTTCATCCCAGTGACAGGTGATCCCCTGTTTTTCCTGCTGTTGATGTGAGAGTCTCTAGGGATCTGAAGCCCACCCTGTGACAGAGCCTCAGGTGCGGT
>NW_027059300.1:0-2000 GCF_011386835.1 Chrysemys picta bellii | reverse complement strand
CAGCTCCACACCTGAGCTGTTGCAATGCACCAGCGGAGAGTCCTTACCTCTCCCACCCTGGCCATATTTCTGTAGGCCAGGCGCTCGGTGTCCTGGAGCCTGTCCTGGCACCACAGATGGCTTGCCTCTTGGATGTTCAACCCTGGGAAGAGAGACACACCCATTGGGGAGGGTTGGAATCCGGTTTTAGTGCCTGTTTCCTTCTGTTCCCTTTGCTGGGTGAACACTGGCCGGGGTCCTCGGGGCACCCAATGGACCAGGCGGCTAAGTAGCTGAAGGGGGATTTGTCTCATTCATCACAGCAATCATGGACCCTTATGGCCATGGTGCTCTGGGAGTGGGCGCCTGTTAACAGTGGTGTCTAATACTGAGAACCCACCCACTGAAGTCAGGATCTGGCCCTAGCTACCCAACTGGTGACATCTTACAAGCTTTGGTCCTTCTCCTGTGGTCCCTGCCCCTGCCCTCATGGTGGGCTCTTTCCCTCCACGTGTCTCAATAGCTCCGTTCCTGTCCCCTCACCAGCTGGCTGCCCCCTGGGTGGGCTGATTTCCCTGGGCTGGGGGGCGGAGCCAGGATCTGAGGTAAAGCTGCCAATTTCCCTGGCATGTTCGTCCCCTTCCTCTCTCCCTGAATTAGGGAGATGAGTGTGAGACATCATCTAAGCTGCGGTCGGTCTCAGAGGAGGGGGCTTCTTTCTGTAGGGTCTCTTGGCCAGCAACTGGGGGGCCCAAAACAGGGGCCTTGTTTCCATTGAGGTCCCTCTGCCCTGCTGCAGTTGGTCTAACAGAAGAGGCCTTAGTTCTATTGGTGTCCCAATGGCCAGCTGGAGCTAGTCGCCAAGGGACTCACTTCTATGGGGCCCCATTGCCCAGCTGGGTTTCTTACCCCTCCTCTGCAGCAGGAGCCTCTGCAGCCAATGTAGCCCGCTCCTGGCTTGCTGGCTGATGTCGTTGGCTGGGTCCGAGATGTACAGACCCAGCTGCAATACAAAGTTGCCCGCCTTAGGGAAATCGGAGGAGGTCTGGTGGGAGGAGAAGAGGGGAATCCATCAACACTGTCCCTTCAGCTCCCCAGCTCCTCTGGGCCAGAGCTCTGCTCCCATCCATCTGTAGGAGGCGCTGAGGGAGAGGAACTAGAGCCCTCTTTCTCTCTGACCCCAAAGGAGCTTGAAGCAAAGGGACCAGGGAAGGGCCCTCTATGAGCACTCGCTGCCAGGCTGCTCCAGAATAACAAGGGCCTTGAGGCCAGGCACGACCCTGCCAGCCCATGGCCTGTGGAACGCAGTCCCTCACGGACCCAGGGCGGACCAATTAGCCAGGGGATGAGGAACTTGACTCAAGCCCTGACTCTGCAGGATGCTGGGGTCAAAGGTCACTTACGTCAAATCCGGGCAGGGAGGTGGCAAATTGGAGCAGGGCAGCGCTGCACCGTAAGGCTCTAACTCTCTCCTGTCTGTTTTTGGACTGGAGCCAGAAATAGACGTGCTGCAGGAGAAGGAGGCAGGGGAGGGTCAGCGGGCAGGCGTACATGCTCTACAAACGAGCCTCTCCCCCTCCCATGGGTCTGAGACATTGTGCCCAGGGGGAATAGCTGACTCCTCCTGTGGGGGTTCAGGACACTGCCCACGTCTTGCTGGGCACAAGCTCATTATCTCTCCAGGCTGGGACAATGTTCGGTCTTGGGGCTGGTCTATTTGCTCTGAACTCCTGATCCATGAACAGCACGTCAGGATCAAGGCACATGCCCTGGACCCCAGACCCCGGCTGCAAAGGCCTTGGTAAGATGGATGGAGCGGCCGTGAGGACAATGCCTCCGGGAACTGCAGTGTCCCTAGGACAGAAGAGCTGATTCCCTGAGGCTCCTCCTGTATCTCAGGGTCTCCCTAGAAAGGAGCCAGAGACTTTTCTCAGAGGCCCATGTCCTGCATCTCACAGGGGTTTCAGTCTCTCAGTCCCCAGCCAGGCCTGGTGCTCACTGTTAGTGCGTAATGCTGCCAT
>NW_027059299.1:0-2000 GCF_011386835.1 Chrysemys picta bellii | reverse complement strand
TTTGATTAATGTTTTGACAACAAAAAAAGGTCGATTGAGTTCTTCACTTGCTGTTTTGTTAGGAAAACCAGTTTTGAGGTCCTATTTCAACAAGACACTTCAGTATGTGAATACTACCATTGAAGTCAATGGATCTAATCACATACTAAAGTACCATGAATTGGAGTCAGTAGGATTTCTAGGGAAAGAAGACACTACATCCCACATTCTTATTGCTGTTTTACTTGTTTTCTTTCTGTAAAACATGCAAGTGTCGTTAGGATTTTACTTTCTTAACTTCAGTGAATATTGTTTTTGTTCACAGCACAGGTGAATATGCTGATTTATTAGTCAGATTTGGAAAGCAAAGAGACCGATTCTCCATTGCTTTCTTTGCCATTTGTGTCGTCAATTGTAAAGAGAGTATAAAATTCTGTACTTCTGATCTGCCATGGGCAAAGCAGGCAAAAAACAAACAAACAGTCCATAAGATATTGAACTCCATCGATAAAGCTGATTGAAATATTGTTACCACGTTTTTATTGTTCTTGTAAAATGCAGCGTCATTGCAATGTTTTGTAAAAACAACGCTCTTTAGAAATAACTGTTGATTTTTAATGAAAAACAAAAAACAACATGAAAAATTCATTTCCAAAATAATTGTTTAATATTGTTTTGTTCAAACTTTTTTAGGATAATAAAATTGGATTTTTCAACCACCTGTACCCATCACCTTTTAATTACCTGTAATGAGTATAAAAAATAATCTGTATAATAAAGAAAAGTTTAAAAAAAGTACTTTGACATTTTTTGTAACTAAAACCCGTGGGTTAATTGATCATTCTATTTTAAAGACTGTGATGACACATTTACTTTGACTGTACCAAGACTGAAATAAATACCTTTAACAGAGAGTGATTCAGAGATAAATCTACACATGTATATTTCAGAGATGCTTTTGTCCTAAAAGCCTGTGGAAAAAAAAATCAAAGAATTTTTATTCTTGAATTATATTTTTTCCCTTATTCCGCATGAGCATGTTAATTCTGATGACACTCCAGTAACTAAAACATTAAATTGCAGGCAAATGTGTGAAATTGTAGAATAGGCAATTTAAAACTCTTCAGAAAATCTGCCTTGATTGAAGCATTTGTGCATTGGTTATGCAGGTGACACTAAAATCAGGTTCTTGGTAAACATAGCTACTTGCAGAACTATTTATTTCAAGGATACTGTACGATTGAACTCTGTTTTCAAATGGAATTGGGCTGAACATCTATTTAGGTATTTGAATTTATCCGGAACAATCAGTTTTCTTTTGTGGTTTTATCTTACACCAAATAAAAAGGCAGTTGAAAAGCAGGATAGCCATTAAGTAGAGCCAAAAAGCATATTTCCTGCTTTAAGCACATCATATATATAAGAAAAAGAGGTGCTTCTTTAATTTTTTTTTCTATCTCTGCCTTGCCTCTTTTGTCTTTCTTAAACCCTAATTCAACAAGCACCTGAGCCTATGCTTATCTTTAAGCATATGCTTAAATCCATCCCTGTTCAGCCAAGCATTTAAGCTCATGAGTAGTTCCATTGAAGTCAATGGAACTATTCACAGGCTTAAAGGTAAGCATATGCTTACATGCTTTGCTGGATTTGACCCTTGGTGGATTCATACTGATTCAACAGAGAACTCCAAAATGACACAAAAAGCGTGGCCTTCCCAAGTCTTTAAAGTGAATTCTACAGGGGAAATTCTGATTTATTTTAATAGACTCCATCTATGGGGGTTAATTTCTGACAAAGAGTTCTGTAATGACTTTCATGGTGCTTGCCAATGCAAACGTAGAGGAACCCAAGTAGCTTTGCAAATGAGGGTTAATGAAACCCAATGATATACTGTATAGGACTGGCCGGTTTTAAACAAAGATTAATCCATGAATGCCCCAATAGCGGAGGGGAAAAACATTGCCTCTCTGATACTTAATTATCTTCAATGTATATGCAAATATTCAGAATTTGATGAGGTC
>NW_027059298.1:0-2000 GCF_011386835.1 Chrysemys picta bellii | reverse complement strand
TGCAGATCTTAAATGGCAAAAGATTATTCTGCCCTGGAACAGCAATTCAGTACTGTAACTAAACAACTTATAAATTCAGGCCCACAATTGGTTTTCACAGTCTCCTGGGACAATGTGATGATGGTGTGTCCTGAACAACAGGAACAGTCAATGACAATGAATCATCTGGATATGGTATCTTAGGCATTTTTGAAAATATTACTTCTTGTCTTTTCCTGCTTTGATTTTTCCCTGAAAGGATCTACTAAAGAAGGGTGACTGGAACCTTTACTTATTTTGGAAGTTAGAATAAGGTTTGGTTTTTTTCCTGGTGCTGGTAATTACTAAAAGCATCACTAAATTCTTGTGTTTAGTTCTTTAGGATCAAGAACACTTAACATAGCAACCGACAGCAGATAGATTAGCAGCAAGGACTAAAGTCTGAGTTAAGGTGATAATGGTAGTTCTGGAAGCAAAAAGAAATTGGACAAGTTTATGAGCAGTGTGATATGATCTGAGAAATATTTTTGTGAATTAGGCCTGATGTTTTCTAACTCACAAGTGGCGAAGAGATTCAGCATGAGCCTGGCTCTGAAAAGAGAATTTGGTTTTGAATAGCATCTAGTACTTGAAATATAGCTCATATGAGCTGTGAATGTGTTCAGTGAGAAAGTACATAGTGGTGTCCCTTTGAGTTTTATTGACTTTCATTTGTAGTTCCCTTTCTAGTTTACTTATAGTTTTAGCATTGTGAGTAGAGCTGAGTGATTTTTTTTCCAGTCAAAATGTCGGTGTTTAGATGTGAAAACAACCCAAATCTTTCCATGGAAAACCGACACTTGTTATAAAACCCAGTTTTCCACCAATAAACAGTTTTAGCAAAAAAAAGCGTTGTTTGACCTATCGACTAATGATGGCAAAGTGCCCAGATAATATATTAATGAGATCCATGTAAGTACCCAGAGAGCTGGTTCTTCTACAACTCCCCACTTATAGAACAATCATAAAAGAAAACCTCACTGGGGAATGTAGAGTCCTGGACAAAAAGAAGTAGATTTCAGTAAGGATATATTCCCATTTCAAGCTAAAGGCTCCTTAATGTAGAAAGTTAGAGGTTAAAACTGCTGTTGGAGCCCAGGATAATCAAATATTCCACTCTCTGTGGCATCATAAGTACACATAATTATGTGTGACTGTAAAATCATATGGCCGATGTTTCTATGTTTAGTGGTCACCTTTCTTATAGAAGAAGAGTAGAACAGACTGTACGCCATTTCATGCGAAAGTTCCCGATCATTCAAACATTATAACCTGGGAGATTAAAGATCCTATAATTAAAGAGAACTGTGTAATATTTGGGAGTGCTGAGATTAAAAATGTGCATAAAAGCAATACAGAATCTGGACGCTTTGCTTTTGTCTCCTTGTTTGTTTGCAACCTTGTTCTGGTTAATTCTTCATTTCCAGGGGTTTTAAATACCTTGCAGAAGTGTAAGATTTGCAGCTACCATTGTAACTCGTTTAATTGTAAAGTGTCCTTAAATTTAGATCATCCCTCATCCTAAAAGATTTTCCCTTAAATCCAAAATTGTACATTTGCATCTCAACAACAGGAGGCTGTATTTTTTATATTCTGAACTATTCTAATGCCAAAGTATTCAGCTGATTTAATGGCTGGTTTTGCAGGATAGAAAAATACTAATAATTCTCAGCCAGCAGGAAATCAACAGTGTTTGTTTGTTTGTTTGGTTTTTTTTTTCTCCCTCACACACACACACACACACACACACACACACACACACACATGGAATTTCTATAGCTCTGTCAAACATCTCATATTGTGCAAAGCAAAGGAAATTTAATCAGGTGTTTGGTTCTCCTCTTCAGAGAGGAAAGCTCAATACATTTTTTCTGTCAACCAAAATGGCCAATAAAAAGCATAAGGTAAAAAAATGTAAAACACCCAAGTCACTTAGATCCCTAGATCCCTTTGACAATCAATAGGACTTAGGCTACTAAGTG
>NW_027059297.1:0-2000 GCF_011386835.1 Chrysemys picta bellii | reverse complement strand
CCAAAATCTCTTTTCAAAATGGGACTTAGGTACTTTGAAAACATTTACCTTATGTGTATTATTCAGCATTTTGATTTTACCCAATGTACACAGTTTTGCTAGAATTTTCAAAGAAGCCAAAGGGATTTGGGCTCTCAAATCCCAATTAAAACTGGGTCTCTAACCCTCCCTTGGGGTTCTTTGAAAATCCCAGTCTAAATCATTCATAGGCAAAGAGACAGATATCACAGTTACAACAGCTGCATCTTTTAAATCAAATATGTATGCACACTTCTTTGGAAGCTCACTAGCTATTGTTCCTTCCAAGAATTCAGCTGACCTGCAGATTTTAACCTGGCGCATCACCTGTCTTATCCAAAGGTCAGTGTGTGGAGAACAAGCAGGTTTCTGGAATGAATAGGGCACTCACTTGCAGTTAGACAATCCAGATGTTTTGCCAGGTGACAGTTTCAGAGACCGGTAATGTATAGGCCTTATTATGAAGTTAGTGAGATGGGGCTTTGCCACAGAAAAATGGGGATAACATATCTTGCCAGTTTTTTATGTGGTTATCTCACCAGTCTAGTGCACTGTTTAGATTGGACAACTATCTAACCATTCAACAGGCATCTAATCCAAACGTCATTTTTTCATGCACCTCATTCTTCACCCCCCCCCCGCCAATTTTATTTAAAGTTTCATGTAAAGTAAAAAGTAGGGTTAGTGTTGTAGTAAGAGGCCCCCAATCCCCACTGCCTTGCCCCTTGGACAGTCATCTACCCCTGTACTGAGTGCAAAATGGAACCAGATCAAAATTCTACATTCACATTCCCTGGGGAAGCTGTTTGCACCACTTCGTGTTGCTTGCATGGTTCTGCGGTTCTCACTGACTTCCATGTGATGCCTAGCATTCTAGAAGGTGGGGATAGAGATAATGTCACACCAACTTCCCACCTCACCTCCTCCACCCTGGGGAAAGGCCAGAGGCCAGTTCAGCCCCCGTTGTAATTTAGATCAGGGTTTCTCAACCCAGGGGTTGTGGCCCAAAATTGGGTCACCAGAATGTTTGAAAGCATCACGAAGCAGCGGCTGTGGCTTCCGTCCCACGGGGCTGGCTGGGCTCACCTCCCTGCTTCAGACACTGCAACTTTTGGTTTCCCAGCACCACTCAGGTTTGGCCCAGCCGTCAGGATGACATGGGGCGAGCGGGGCAGCTGCCCAGGGAACAAATCCATGGGGGTAGAAAAATAGGGCAGCAGAAATCTAGGGACCTTGCATACACCCCCAGGCTGCCCCTTTTTTTCATCTCCGCAGCTTTGTTCCCTGGTTGTGGTCCTGGGTGCTGCAACCCCAGAGGTTGCAACGCCCAGAACAGAGACCCAAACCCAGCCAGGAGCCACCACTGTGGGGCGAGTGCCGGCAGGACTCAAACCCCTCGGGGGGCAGGATCTGACCAAAACCACCCCAGACCACTTATTGGGTCACGACAGTCTATAAACGCTTACAAATGGGCCTGGAGCCCAAAAAGGCAGAGAACCACTGACTTAGAATGGCCTTATGGCTGCTCCACGTTAGGCCAGCTGGTAACATCCCCTTTGGAGTCATTCTGCTGCTCTAAAGTAACTGGAGAGGAAACCAATCTGGCCACGCTCCCTGACACACTTCTGCAACACTCCCCTACACCAGGGGTCTAGGAGGAAGTAGCACAGAGCAGATTTGCCTGGCTTTACGCCCACCCCCCACACCGATATGCTACAACAATCCCCAGTTGGCTGATCACACCAGCCTTCTGTTGGAGCAGGGCAGAGGATCAGCCTCACTTTACAAAGGTGTAAATGGCTGAAAGGCCACAGAGAATCAGGTGCCTAGTGCAGGAGAGAACAGAGCAGACGCCATTGCCGAGATTCTGCACAGTACTGGTGTAAAGCAACCCAAGGCCACGGGACGAGTGATGGAATAGACGCTAGCTAGGACTTCAGAGACTTGGGTGTAAGCACCTGCTCCCCCAGAGACTTCCTGTG
>NW_027059296.1:0-2000 GCF_011386835.1 Chrysemys picta bellii | reverse complement strand
GAGAGCCAGCTGAGATTGTGTAGAACAAGTTAGTAGTTGGAATAGGTGCGGGTATGGAGAATACTAGCTGTGAATATAGCCTTCCAACATGATAGAAAAGTATCCCCCCTCTTTACTGAGGAACAGAAAAATAAGGCCCAGATCCTCAAAGGTATTTAGGTACCTAAATCTCATGGGAATAAGTAATTAAAATATCTTTGAGGATCTGAGCCCAAGTGATTGGCTCAAAGTCATGCAGGAACACTGTAGGAGAGCAACAGACTGAAAACCAATCTCCGACCTCCCACCAGCTGCCCTAACCATAACATCATTCTTCCTCCCCACAGCTACATGTCTTCTTCAGTAATGATCCCTCCTCCCTCACAGCTGCTCACTAAATGTATGCACAGACTAGAGGCTGAGTAAAGAAAAACTATTTGATTCCCCTAGGCATGTGGCATGTATCAAAAATGTTCCCCCTTTTGTTTTATTGATACATAATATCAGAACAGAAGGAAACCACACTTCAGTCTGACTTAGCTCAGTAAAGGTAGATCTTTGCTCCAGGGGCTGTCTGGAATAAAACAACTGGAGTGTTGCAGGAGAAGTCTGGAGTAAATTAACTCAAGATGCAGTGGACAGACTTACCTAAATCATCCTTCTCATACAGAAGTTTCTAGTCTGTCTCATCCAGCCTTCATTTACGTGAGCAGTTAAAATAAAAGAAAATCATCCTATTCACCTCTTCCCAAATAGAGATTTCCAAAAGCAAACCAAGGTTAACCACTTGACAAATACTTTTCTATTGCTGTAAGTCAAAACCAAAGTGTCTATATTAAATTTCATTGGCCAATAATCTGATAACCAGGAGATTGAATTTCTTAGCCAATCGTTCCCTGCTACATAATAAAAGCCCGCACAGAGTAGCTTGATGCTTCTGAGTAATTGGGTCTTTGTCACTTCATCACAAAATAAATGCTACTGTATTTTAATGAAAGGGCTAATTTCAGGTTGAATAACACAAGGCAGTTGATATCTCCATTGTAATAATTGTGATGCATAATTCCATTTCCCCTTCTTAAAAAACAACAACAAAAAACCACCTGTTTGTCACATAAAGAAACATTAGTTGTTTCCACAGTTTTGCAAGAAAAATGGTACTGACAGAAAGTCAGAGGCGTGAGACATTATTCACGTTCAACTTTAAAATCAGGCATATCCAAAATATTCTCTCTTAATTTGCATATCCCTTGATCTATTAGAGTGTGGCTGAGACAAGAAAGGAAATTAAGTCAGAGATAGATTTCCTTCCCATTAAAATATAATAGAGACAGAAGGCTTCATCCTTCACTTTCTTGCACTAGTTTTATACTAGGGTTACTGCGCTGGCTCTAGCAGTGTAAAGTATGAATCTAACAATGGCAAATCATACCCACAGGTTTATAGGACAGATTCTCTCTCTTTGTTCCAGCCATTTTCACTGCTCAAATGGTACGAAGTGGCAAAACCTGGCTCTAACTGGCCCATTGAGAATTGTCTATGTTGGGGAAGTTCTCCGCTGACATAAAGCACTGAAATCAACTCCTATCGTAGCATAATTGGTTGAGGGAATGCTCGAATCTGAACTACACCCATTCACAACTGGTGTATGGTCCATAGGGACCTTGGCTCATTGGTGTAAATTAGAGTTGCCCCTAACCTGCTCTAATTTATGCTAATGGACTGGGACCAGTGCTGGTGCAGCATGAAAATCAGGGAGGCATAACTTGCCCTTTAACAGATCTCAGCAGAGAATAGAATCCGGCCTTTGCATTTGTTCTTGTTTAAATCTCTTTATGGAACTTCTGGGTTCCTTCCAGGTTAACCCTGTGTCCCAAGCCTTTATGTAGTCCACCAGCTATTTCATAAATTATGGTGGATTTGGTGCTCTATGTACAGTCCAGATTAATCGCCTTTTTAGCTATAGAATTTAGAGATGGAAAAGGTCTGTTAGATTACTGAGTCCATTTTCTTGCTGCAGT
>NW_027059295.1:0-2000 GCF_011386835.1 Chrysemys picta bellii | reverse complement strand
GGTGCACATGAGACCCTGGTTTGGAAAAGATTCCTAACATCCTGTGAGAACTTGGTAAAATCATTTTGCCTGTATTTATTTCCCAAAGATGTTCTCTCAGCAAGGTGGCACCGCAACTGCAGGTTTGTATGTTGATATTTACAAACGCACCCACTAAAATTTTCTACGTCCCCTACCTTTAAAAAGCAGCAGCAAATCTATCATCACATGTAAAAGCCTCATTTTTAATGCACACTGTATCAGTGACAAATAAAATCTTTTTTAGGGACTAATCTAGCTCTGGTATAAACTGGAGTTACAGAACACGTGAATGTTGTCCATTACCTTCTGACATTGCATTTGCTCTTTGCATACCCCCTTACACAGGCTCCAGTATATGAATGGTGGGCCTGATCCAACTTCCATTGACTACAATGGGAAAGTTCCTATTCACTTCACTAGAAAGACTCTGATTGACTTAAAGGAAAGTCGCACCAGGTCCTTTGGGCTCGATCCACAAAGGGGATTCGCACTTAGAATTGCAACACCTAACTTTAGGTGCCCTGCCACCCAATGCAATCCACAGCCCTGAATTAGGTGCCTGGGCTCCCTATCACATGCACGCCGAGAGTTAGATGCCTTAAAAGCGGATCTCCAAAAGCCAGCATTTTGAGCAGGAAGCTGCCAATGTGAGGAGACGGGTATGGCCTAAGTCCCACCCCTCCAAATGATTTAGGCTTCTAAGGCACAGTCAGAGGAAGGCAATTACACACACACACACAAACACACAAGCCCTTGTAGCCTTTCGTCTAGTGGTTAGAGCACTCACCTTGGATGTGAGAGAGCCACAGTCAGATCCCCTGTCGGCCTAATGCGGACCAGGTATTTGAAACCACATCTCTCATGATCGTTCCCTAACCACTGGGCTATGAGATATTGTAAAGTGGGGCCTTTTCTCCTGTTGAAGCCGTTACACTTTGTATAAATACTAGTAGCTGAAAGCCCATGCTATCACACGGGTGTAATTCATGAAGTCATGTGTTTGGGGGGAAAAAGCCAAAAATAGATGAGAACTTTAAAAATGGGTGGTAACAGAGCGCAAATGCAAGTGATGAGTGAACAAAAAGAGTTCTCCACGACACTTGTAGCTGTTTCCATCGTGACTCAGACATTCTAGGCTTCAGAGTGATGATGTTTCGGGTTATTGTGTGTACTCTGGTTGTGTGGGTGGTTGTGTTGATTTGTGTGTGGGTTGTGTTTTGCTGGTGGGAGAGGTGTGTTGATTTGTGTGGGTGGTGAATGTGGGGTACATTCTGTTGTGTGGGGCTCTGCGTGGGTTATTGTGTATGCTAGTTGTGCGGTTGTGTGGGTGGGGTGTTGATTTGTCTCTGTGGTGATTGCCCTGGGGGATTCACTCGATGGAAACACACCACAAATCTCATTGGTGAATCAACCTGGTGATATTCTGAACAAAAAGAACCCTCAGCCATGTTTGTAGCTGCTTCCATCACTTCACGTGGACTGTGCAGACATTCCAGGCTTCCAAGTGACACACAGTGACAATCGTGGAATCATATTATATAGAATAAATGGGCCACAAAAAAGCATGACTCTATAGCTTAGTGGTCACGGTGTTTGCCTGGGATGTAGGAGACTCCAAAGACTTTATTGGTGGAACACTTGCCTTGGGACTTTAGGTGTCTCCTGAATTAGGCATCCGATAAATGGTGGTTTGAGGATCTAATTTTTGGATTTCACTACCTAAAGTGGCAATTATTCACCTAAATCTCTTTGTGGATATAGCAATTTGTGTCCAAAGGAAGTCCATGGAAAATTGATTCAGTATAAAATATATTTTTGTATACACAGGCTGGTAAAATTGATGTTTCTCCTGATAAAAGTTTCTCCTGATAAAAGTCAAGGTATCAGACAAAACGTAGGGTTTTTTCCTATTACTGTTCCTCTGGTCTTTTTTGCCATTAGTAATATCAAATGCACTTTAAGCACCTTTTAGTTGTTAT
>NW_027059294.1:0-2000 GCF_011386835.1 Chrysemys picta bellii | reverse complement strand
CAGTCTGGGTGTTAAAGATAACAGTTCTCTGGCAGGTAGTTTGATTTTTCATTTATACCTAATTGTACACACGATCAGACTATTTTTCCTTTATTTGGTTTCTACAGCAGCATTGTATATCACCGGAAGCTTCCATTTATGTTGGCTGTAACGTTCTTAGCTAATTTTGGCAGCGTTTTCTTAGAATACTTTAAAATACACATGTATGTAAGTTTTCCTGAAGGGAAAAGGACAGTCATTTTGGCAACCCTGTAGGTGGACTGGAAGCAAAGTCCCTGATTCATCTGGAGAGAGCACTGAAGGAACAATGACTACCTAGAGCAGCATGACCGAGTGGATAGAGCACTGGACAGGTATTCAGGAGAAATGGGTTATCTTCCAAGCTCTGCCCCGGCCTACTATGTGACCTTGGCCACTTCACTGCTCTGTGCTTCAGTTTCCTCACATGTAAAGTGGGGGTGTGGATATTGACTTCCTTTGTGAAGTGCTTTGAGCTCTACTGAGGAAAAGCACTATGTTTTGTGACAAGTAAAGGGGGTAACCCATAGCTGGTGTATGGGGAGGGGGAGTCTCCACCTCTCCAGCCACTTCCCACCCACCAGTCTATGTGTGTGGGCAGAGGGTGAGGGCCCATGGAATACGCTCTCCCATTCAGGTTTGGACCACAGATATGGGAAGTCTGTGCAGGGCAAGCAATAATCTTCCCCTTAGTGATTATCAGGTTATCAGGCTTGACTGCTGAAGTGGCATTGCCAGTTCTCTAGATGACGTTTGGAGCAATGGACACTTGTGTTTTTATTTTACAATGGGGCATTGTTCTTGTGGTGGTTCAACCTCATTTTACATTATGTTCTCTACAGATCCTCAGGAGTTCCTCTTGCTGTTCGTAAGCCTGGTTCAGGTTTTTTTTCTTCTCACTTTTGCCTGGTTGTATCTATTCCATTCCTTACAGAGTAGCTAGGCAGAGGTGGGAGATAGGAGGCCAAAGTCAGGAGTAAAACCAAGGGCTTGATCTCTGGGTGCACCAGATTCTTGGGCTGCTGATGTTCAACAGAACCCTGGCATAACCTAGTGCCACCACCTGGCATACAGCAGCTCACTAGCATCACACTTTAGCTCCAGCCTGGCACACTCCCATCATTAGTTAGGGAAGCCTTGTTGAGTATTGGCCTAGAGCTGGGGAACAGGCATCAAGCCATTGCCGGGTGGGCTAGGGTCACCTGACCACTACAGAAAAGGGGGCGGGGAGAAGGCACCAGAGAGAAAGTAGGGGTACATATAAAAAGGGTGTATCAATATTTAATTCATCATCATCATCTATACCCAAAATCTTTAGTCCCATTTCTTAGTAAGTTCTCTTACCTCTCCGGCAACTCCCAAGATAATTTCCTAGGGAAGCAGCCCCGACACTTCCCAAACTCAGTCCCTTTTCCCCATGGCGATTGTTCCTCCTCCTGCCCCTTTCTAGAGCTGTTTTCCCCATGACGCCTCCTTCAGCCTCCCCTGTCTTCTTAGTGTCACGTCTCCTCTCCTCACACTTAGCTGCCTCTGTTAACATAGGGTATGTCTACACAGCAAAGAAAAACCCATGGCTGTGCCAGATGACTCAGGCTCACAAGGATGTTTCATTGCTGTGTAGACTTCCAGGCTTGGGCTGGAACCTGAGCTCCGGGACCCTCCCACCTTGCAGGGCCCTGAAGTCTGGGCCCCAGCCTGAGCCCAGATGTCTACACAGCAGTGAAACAGCCCCACAACCTGATCTCTGTCAGACTGAGTGGGCTGGCACGGGTCAACCGCGGGTGTCCAGCTGCTGTGTAGACATACCCATAGGTCCCAGACCCCTCCCACTCCAGCAGCCTCTCAGGGCATGCCGACTCTGCAACTAAAAACCCACGGCACCAAATCTCAGACTCTGGGTCAACTGACTTGGGCTCAGAGGGGTGGCACAGTGGGGCTAAAAATTGCTGGCTGGAGCGCAGGCTCTGAGACCCACCCTCCTT
>NW_027059293.1:0-2000 GCF_011386835.1 Chrysemys picta bellii | reverse complement strand
GCAAGCAGGGCCGGCTCTAGGTTTTTTGCTGTCCCAAGCAAAAAAAATTTTGGCTGCCCCCCGTCCCAGCCCTGGGCTCCTCGCCCCCGCCCCCCGCCGCCCCAACCCTCGGCTCTCCCCCACCACCCGCACCCCCTGCCACCCCAGCCCTGGGCTCCCCCTACCCCCCCACCATTGCCCTCCCCCACACCTCCTGCCACCCCAGCCCTGGGCTCTCCTCCCCGGCCCTGCACCCTCCTTCCGCTGCAGCCCTGGGTCACTGGTAACTCGCTCCCAGGGTGGGTCATTTAGCAGGAATTTTGGATGTGCACAGAACACAGACAGGACTGGTTCCCATATGGTTACAGAACTGCACTAAAGTGGAACAATCTCCAGCTTGTGTGATTGGAGGATATCTGGATGCATATTATTATAAGACTGTCCTACATAAATGAGGAAAGGTTGAGGTGCCTTTATTATTCTTTTGTTCCACTCTTTCTTTCTATGGGGAATTTGCCAATGCAATATCACTGTCTTCCTTTTAAACAAACAAACAAACAAACAAACAAACAAAGGTAATGGCTGTTGAAAATAGCAATTCCAGTCCTAATAACCACTGGGAAGCGTTTCTTGCTAAATTTTATCCTACTTTTTCTACAGCAAGTTACAGTGGATCAATATATTTGATTTGGGGGAAATGAAGTAACAGACACCCAAACTGAGCTTGAGCACTCCTGAATTTTGAGGTGTTCAAATCTGGAAGGCAGGTGCTGGGGGGAGGGAGGGGCTGTGGCTCCGCAGGGGAGCACGGCAGCATGTGTGCAGCAGCGTGTCTAGCGCTGCAGGAAACCAGACACACTGGTCTGAGTGGCACAGTAAAGGGGCTGGGGGGTTGGATGGGGTGGAGGTTTGGGGGGGCAGTCAGGGGCAGGGAGAAGGGGGGGTTAGATGGGTCAGGGGTTCGGGGGGGGGGGCAGTCAGGGGACAGGCAGCAGTTGGATAGGCATGGGAGTCCCAGGGGTTTGTCAGGGGACAGGTAGGAGTTGGGGTTCTAGGGGGGAAGTTGGGGGGGGTCTCAGGAGGGAGCAGTTGGGGACGAGGACCAGTGGGGCTTAGATAGGGGACGGGGTCCTGGGGGGCAGTTGGGGCAGGGGTCCCGGGGGGGAGATGATCAGGGTGCAGGGGGAGTTGGATGGGTTGGGGTTTCTGTGGGGGGCAGTCGGAGGGAGTGGATGGGGGCAGGGTGGGGCGACCCTCCCTCCCCGTGGAGTGTCCTATTTTTTGAATGTTAAAATATGGAATCGCTACTCACAATGCAGCTCTCCATTCACAGCAGGCTGCAGCATGAGGTCTCAGCTTCCTCACTCCCTCCCCCTCTTTCCTGTTGGTAGTGGCCAAGGGAATGCTGGGAAATGTAGTTCTTTCCCTGCTCCAGGGCTGGCTCTATAGGCAGGGAGCTAACCAAGGAACTACAGCTCCCAGGGACCCCTGTTGGTTCTCAGCTCCCAGGCTGGATCCCTGCCGCCCCTGCAAATGAGCTGCCCCAAGCATGTGCTTGCTTTGCTGGTGCCTAGGGCCCTCCCTGCTTGCAAGGTTTCAGAACCCGGGCTGCAGCCCAAGCCCAGATGTCTACATTGCAATTTTTAGCCCTGCAGCCCGAGACCTACCAGCCTGGGTCAGCAGACCTGGACCAGCCACAGCCCTGCTGTAGATCTCTTACTGTCTTGTAGACGTACCATGAGAAAATTGGTTAATTAGAGTCATCCGGTTGGTTGTTTCCCTCAATGTGATAGTTCACTCTGTCCCAGGAATCCTTTAAATCACCTTTGTGTCATTGCAGCCAGGGCCTGCGGCTCCGGCCCATAAATTCATGTAGTTTGCTACCCACATTTGGAACCATTTTTGAAACAAGGCATAATCTGCAGAGAGCAAAGTCAGCATCCTGAATGTGGTCCATTCAGGTAAGTCTGTTATCATCCCACAATTACTGCTCAGGGTCTGAGGGCTGATTCAGTAGCTTG
>NW_027059292.1:0-2000 GCF_011386835.1 Chrysemys picta bellii | reverse complement strand
TTATAGATCAGTAAAGTGGGAGAAAGGACTTGCCCCAGGTTACACAGCAAGTCAGTAGCAGAGTTGGGAAAAAACATGCAGAATCATCCTGATTCCTCACTCCTTTCTCCAACAAGTAGGTCTCAGAGGATTCTCGATTGGAAGGTTCTAAGGGCAGAGGCCGTGTTTGGAACGCTCAGTAATAATAAATGTTATTTCTGTTTGTTTCTTTTCAAAAGGGAAACTATGCAGTGAGCATAGTTGTAATAAAAACTTTATAATGTATAGTTATCAAGGGCCACAGTTTACATTTTGAAGGACCTTTCTACACGCATGCCTTAAGATGGTGGAGCTTTCTACACACATGCCCCTAGAGGGGCATGGAAGAACACTGGGGGGGGGGGGCAATGCCAGATGGCTCAGGCCAGCCCCCATGGGGGGCAGGGAGGGAGCGCCACCTCCTCCCTGACTCACCTCAGCAGGCCACCCAGCCTGTAGGTCAGTGCGCTACCACACCGATTTCTGCCTCCGTGCCCAGCGCGGATTCCACCCCAGAGACGCCTGCATGTGCCTTCCCCCACCCTGAAAACCTGAGGGAGGAGGGGCAGAGGGGCATGTACTGGCCCTGCCCCAGTGGTGCAGCCTGGCTGCAAGATAGAAGCTGCCTGCTGCTGAGGGGGTGGGGGAGGGCGCGCGCGACTGGAAAAGTTTGCGCACTGCTGCCTTAAGACAGGACGTGCGATGGCCATAGATTTTGTTCATTTCCAATCAGGCGTTGAGTGGGGAGATTCATCTTGTTTTAACTGAAAACTCCTGCGCTGGATGAACAGCGTAGCTGGGCTCCCACAAGGGAGTAGTGGGTTACTAAATATCAAAAAGGGCTGAATATTAATAGGCTTAAGGTTTCCAATGTCATCAGAATCAAGCCATAAGGGCTTCTATAGAATACAATGTGAGATTCTTTATGATGAATTGCACATGAAAGCCTGTAGGAGGCCAATTCTCAAGAGCTGTTTGCAGCTTATTATAGACTAGTGTGATGTAAGGAAAGTATGTCATTTTAAAAAGTCATCGAAATTGCCACCCAGAGGATATAATAATAAAAAAAAGTAATTGGGAGAAGGCTGGGGATAAACTGAAGTGAAAAAAAAAAAAAATCAGTGTATATTCTATTTTCCTCTAATGATGCAGACCTTTCCACTTGATTGAGGCTCAGAGCACGTTAGAAAGAAAGACATTTTTACTAAAATGAATTTCTTACTTGGGGAATTGTAATTTCTAATTCAGGGAGTTTCACTTAAAAAGGAAATCCAAGTAGTAAATAGAACAACAAAAAAAGCAATTGAAGAAAAATAAATTGCTTGGTGGAAAATTGGCATTGAACATGTACAGTGGTTCGAAGTAGTATCCTGGCCTGTCAGAGGACTGATAGCAGCTCTAGCAGGCTCTCTGCCCCTCAAGAGGCACTACATTGCAACAAAACGTCAAAATAGCGCAGCTTTAAGATGGCTACTGAATAAGTTCTTCAATGACCAGAAAAATTGAGGTACTTAAAAAGGAAACCACCCAAGCGACATTGATTTCTAATTAATAATCCTTTGTACATCTGCCATGCTAGCCATCGGCAGGCCTAAAAAGGGATGTACAAAAATTAAACCCCATGTGACCTGATGAGGTAAGTCCTATTATCCCCATTTTACAGAGGGAATGGAAAAAAGGGTTTCACCCAGGCCATCAGATCCCCTGAATCCTAGTTCCCAGCTCTGATGCACTGGCCTTGTTTTGTGGGTTGTTTCCATATCAACAGCAGAAACACCCGGAAAGTGTTACAGATTCCCAGGCATGTACATTTTGGTGCAGCACAAAATAAAACTGTGGTTTGAGTAGAACTACAACCTTCACTGGAGGCTGATTCTGGTCTCTTATTAGGGTGCATTTTTAAGGTGACAATTACATTTGGGGGGGGTCGAACTATTCGGGATCTTAACAAAAAAGCACCCACCAAACATATATGAATGAAG
>NW_027059291.1:0-2000 GCF_011386835.1 Chrysemys picta bellii | reverse complement strand
CTTCCTGGGGCAGGGCCTGTCTTTGTGTTCTGCGATTGTACAGTGCCTAGCACACTGGGGTCCCGGTGCATGACTGGGCGCCTGGGCACTGCTAATAACAAGAATTAAGGAAGTGGATTGAAATCTGACCGAGCTTTGCTCGTTGCGTGAGAGGAATGCTGGAGACTACAGATAAACACTCACTACACTGATAGGCTTTCGCTACAAAAAGCACAAATGGGATACTGATGAGAAATGTCCAAAAGGCAGAATCAGGATAGACAGCAAATATTCTTCCTAAAACCAGTTCTTCCTCAAATACCACCAAAAATAAAATCCTGGCTGAAATAAGTCCCTGGCCCATTCCTATTTCCCACAGTCAAACAACATGGTTTGGAATAAGTCCATTGACAGCAGCTCACATTCCGTGCCGGTTAGATCATGGCAACGCGTGTCGGTGTGAATCATTTCCGAGGAAGCTGGACAGATGTTTGCAGAAGGAATATCAAGATGTGGGGCATTTGGCTGGAATTTGTGCTCATTTTCCAGTTAATTAAGCGCTGTAGGACAGATTTCTAGAGAACGCCGCATTGACACTGACCCAACCATTCAAAACTCATAAGTTAGGCCCCAAAATAGTCATCAGAGTTTTAAAAATTAACCAGTGCTGGGGGTTTTGCATCTGCCTTCTGGTTTTTGAACATTTTGTCACACTGGGGACACAGATTCAAATTTCTCTCTGCAGCCATCGGTTTGAAACATGCTGATTTCACGGGGTTTTTTTAATTAAAGCAGAGAGTCTCACTAACAAAATTCCCAGAGCTGGGGCTTAAAGTCAAACACCAAATATTGGGAGAGTCGCGTTAAAACTGTGAGAGCTGGCAACACCATTAGTTGGACATTGGGGGTTAGGACCAGATTTTCCAAAGAGCTAAAGAGTCAGGATTACGGCTGGTCACATCCCGGGGAGCAGCAGCAGCAGCTCTGCAAGGCTGCACGTAATAATAAGAAATGTTCTTCTTCCACGGGGCTCACAACAAGTCATTATCTAGATTGGTCGGCCACCTAGCAGCTGCATCATCAATGGTAGCAAGATGTTGCAGTCCACCCTCCCCTCCTCCACCACGTTTGACGGGCTGCATCGCCGCCCCGCAGCCGCACTGTGAAGATTTGGGCTAAGTCCAACGTCTGCACGTGGCAGTCCCTCTGGCCATTCCCGAGGGCGCCTGGTAAGCCCAGTCCAGGATCTGCATCCCCGGCTGCAAGGAGGTGCATGTAAGTTAGGGCTTCGGAAAGTCTCAGCCTGCCTGTCTCTCAGTCCCAGAGAGGACACAGCTGTCGGCCCTGAGACGCTGGAGTTCATCCGAGACTGGCACTGGGCCGGGAGCACTGCACATGGACAGCTGCCACAAAAGTCAGCCCATGGCAAGTCAGCCGGAGCTGCTGGTGTAGATGTTCTCCTCCAGGGATGGTCAGATCATCTCGCAAGAAGTGTGCTCTGCTCATTGCACCTATAGGAACCATTGTCAGCCCGGTGCACCCCCCATAGCCCTCCAGGCACTTTTAGGGGTGCGGGTATCTCATTGAAGTTTTGGGAGAACTCTATGCACCAACACAGGTAAACTCAATGTTAGTGTGTGGCTAAGGCAACCGACAACGCTATGAGCGGCTGTGTCCAGCTCCCAATCCAGGAGGAGTGTGTGCCAACTTCTGCCCCAAACCGCTGTACAATATTCCACGGGTGCAAATACCAGCACAGAGACTGAGCTCACAGAACATCTGCCTCTGCTGCCCGGGAGCATCCTGCTGTGTCCAGGCAGTGCAGGAGGTGATCTTTAAGTGTTCTCCAGGGGTCCAGCATGGTAGGCGTGGGCCAGTCTGACTCCTAAAGACGGGACAGCTGACTGGAAGGGGACAACACAAACCGTAAGGGGTTGATTGGCCAGGCAATTGCTCAGAGGGAAGGTTGTGGCCAGCGTCTGAGACTCACTGAATGTAAGTCTCCACTGATGAAGTGACAT
>NW_027059290.1:0-2000 GCF_011386835.1 Chrysemys picta bellii | reverse complement strand
AGCCCGAGCTTTCATGTTCTGGCTGAGCGCCCCTTTGGTATCATTAGATCGTTACCCACGTCATCATCTGCATATACGCGCTGCTCAGCCTTAGCTGCTGAAAAGGAGCGAGCGAGGGTGGATCCTGTGGGAGGCTGGGATGGAGATGCTTTAGCCGGCTGACGTTTCCAGCGTGCAAGTGAAGCTTTGATTTGTTATCTTTTTCTCGATAAACTGCGCCCTGAATAGTCTGCAAGGACCTGGTGGCCAGGCTGGCTCCAGATGAGGGTGGGGTGCCCAAGACCAACTCATGCACCTCACACAAGACCTGGAAGATGCCTTGGAGAAGGGCTAGAGAGTGGGGGCCGTTCTGGTGCATCTGCCAGCTGGCCTGGAGGAGCTTCGTTCTTGTGACGCGTCGTCGCTCTCAGTCTCTTTGCTGGGGGGAGGGATAGCTCAGTGGTTTGAGCATTGGCCTGCTAAACCCAGGGTTGTGAGTTCAATCCTTGAGGGGGCCACTTAGGGATCTGGGGCAAAAATCAGTACTTGGTCCTGCTAGTGAAGGCAGGGGGCTGGACTCGATGACCTTTCAA
Organism: Chrysemys picta bellii; assembly: GCF_011386835.1. NCBI lineage: Eukaryota > Metazoa > Chordata > Testudines > Emydidae > Chrysemys > Chrysemys picta. The sequence goes on along the minus strand of NW_027059290.1, from coordinate 1,428 downwards.
GGTCCCTTCCAGTTCTAGGAGATGGGATATCTCCATTAAATCTAAAATCTATTTACCCTCACAGCTCCCCCGGGAGGGAGCGAGGGAAGCAGCATTACCCCCATTGCACAGATGGGAACTGAGGCAGAGAGCGGCTCAGTGACTCCCCCAAGGAAGTCACACAGCACGTCCATGGCAGAGCAGGGGATTAAACCAGGCCTCCATGTCTGGACCCTCCTTCCCAACGGTGGGTGCTGAGCACGGGAAAACGTGGCTCAGATTGGGCCCTACGTTTGGATTTTGCAAAGTGTGACCAGTGGGGGAGCTGCAGCGGCACATTGTGGGTGAAGAATCGCCTGGCCCTGGGGGCCTGCGTGCTCCATTAGACTCTCCAGCATCGCCTTTCTGTCGTGCCTCTGGCCTGGACTCCACTCCCCAGTCTCCTCTTCGCGGGCGTCCTCTTGCTGGTGGCAGTTCCGCACACTTCCTGTTGGCAGGCTGAGTTGGATAGAGGGTGAATTAGCTGCCCCGGGCTGGGGAGAATAGTCTCAAATCACAGCGCAGGGAAGCGCCCTCTGTTGTCCATACTGCACTGGGGCTGTCGGGCCAGATCCGGCTCTTGCTCCAGCTGGGTGGTTTCTCTGCCTCCTGCTGCGCTGGATCACAGCGCTAGCCCAGCTCCTTCAGCCTCCTGCCTCTGGCCAGTTCCTGATGCTTCAGAGGAAGGCACCTGGGTGGATCTCCTGGGACCCAATCCCCGCAGCACACAGCGAATGATCGTTATTGCTACTGACACTCTGCCCCTGCCCGGCACCGCTCTGTGACTCCAGGGTGCCACCTGAGATACTGGGGTACCACTGAGCCCACCTGTTCCACCAGCCTGGGCTCCTTGGAGGAGCTCAGGGAGGCAGAGAGGTATGCTGATGAGGCTTTCCGGTACACTGTAGAATTGTCCCACCTCTGTTCAGACAGCCCCTGCGCTGTTGAGGAGGATGAAAGGCCCAGGGAAGCAGAGCAGTCAACGGGAGCAGAGGGAAACCTTCCCATAGTTGGGACCCTCTTTCCAGATGGTGCTGGGGTATCCCCTCGCACTGAGGTTACCTCTCTGGGGGAGGGAACTCCAGTCACTAGGAAAAGGCAGGTGTTAGCAATGGGAGATTCGATCACTGGAAACGTAGATAACTGGGTTTGTGATGACCGGGAGAACCATATGGTGACTTGCCTGCCTGGTGCAAAGGTTGCGGATCTCTCAAGGCATCTAGACAGACTTATGTGTAGTGCTGGGGAGGAGCCGGTGGTCGTGGTACGTGTAGGTACCAATGACATAGGGAAGGGTAGGAGAGACGTCCTGGAGGCCAAATTTAGGCTGCTAGGGAAGAGACTGAAATCTAAGACCTCTATGGTGGCATTCTCAGAAATGCTCCCAGTTCCACGCATAGGGCCAGGTAG
>NW_027059289.1:0-2000 GCF_011386835.1 Chrysemys picta bellii | reverse complement strand
GCAGGCAGAGCTTCAGAGTCTCAATGCGTGGATGAGACGATGGTGTAGAGAGGAGGGGTTTAGATTCATTAGAAACTAGGGAAACTTTTGGGATGGGGGGAGCCTATACAGGAAGGATGGGCTCCACCTAAACCAAAGTGGAACCAGACTGCTGGCACTCAACATTAAAAAGGTTGCAGAGAAGTTTTTAAACTAAGAGATGGGGGAAAGCCGACTGCTGCAGAGGAGAAGGTAGATCCGACAGAGACTTCTCTTAGAGGAGAGTCTAATGATAGAGAATCTCCAGGTTCTAGTCAGGAGGAGAGGATGGAAGAGGATAATGTAAGGGCCAGATCAGACGAGAAACATTCACATAAAAAAGAATCTGACACATCAGAAAAGGGCAGACAAATAAACAGTGACAAGTTTTTGAAGTGCTTGAACACAAATGCTAGAAGTCTAAATAATAAGATGGGTGAACGAGAGTGCCTTGTGATAAAGGAGGATATCGATATAATAGGCATCACGGAAACCTGGTAGAGTGGGGACAATCAATGGGACACAATCATTCCGGGGTACAAAATATATCGGAAGGACAGAACAGGTCGTGCAGCGGGGGAGGGGGAGGAGTGGCACTGTATGTGAAAGAAAATGTAGAATCAAATTAAGTAAAAATCTTAAATGAATCCACATGTTCCATAGAATCTCCATGGATAGTAATTCCATGTTCTAATAAGAATATAACAGTAGGGATCTATTATCAACCACCTGACCAGGACGGTGATAGTGATGATGAAATGCTAAGGGAGATTAGAGAGGCTATAAATAAAGAACTCAATAATAGTGGGGGATTTCAATTATCCCCATATTGACTGGGAACATGTCACCTCAGGACGAAATGCTGAGACAAAATTTCTTGATACTTTAAATGACTGCTTCTTGGAGCAGCTGGTACGGGAACCCACAAGGGGAGAGGCAATTCTCGATTTAGTCCTGAGTGGAGCGCAGGATCTGGTCCAAGAGGTAACTTGGAAATAGTGACCATAATATAATAACATTTAACAGTCCTGTGGTGGGAAGAACACCTCAACAGCCCAACACTGTGGCATGTAATTTCAGAAAGGGGAACTATGTAAAAATGAGGAGGTTAGTTAAACAGAAATTAAAAGGTACAGTGACTAGAGTGAAATCCTTTTCAAAGACACCATAATAGAGGCCCAACTTAAGTGTATACCCCAAATTAAAAAACACAGTAAAAGAACTAAAAAAGAGCCACTGTGGCTTAACAACCATGTAAAAGAAGCAGTGAGAGATAAAAAGGCATCTTTTAAAAAGTGGAAGTCAAATCCTAGTGAGGTAAATAGAAAGGCGCATAAACACTGCCAAATTAAGTGTAAAAATGTAATAAGAAAAGCCAAAAAGGAGTTTGAAGAACATCTAGCCAAAAACTCAAAAGGTAATAACAAAATGTTTAAGTACATTAGAAGCAGGAAGCCTGCTAAACAACCAGTGGGGTCCCTGACGATCGAGGAGCACTTAAAGACAATAAAGTCATTGCAGAGAAACTAAATGAATTCTTTGCTTCAGTCTTCATGGCTGAGAATGTTAGGGAGATTCCCAAACCTCAGCCGTCCTTTGTAGGTGACAAATCTGAGGAATTGTCACAGATTGAGGTGTCATTAGAGGAGGTTTTGGAATTAATTGATAAACTTAACAGTAACAAGTCACCGGGACCAGATGGCATTCACCCAAGAGTTCTGAAAGAACTAAAATGTGAAATTGCGGAACTACTAACTATGGTTTGTAACCTGTCCTTTAAATCAGCTTCTGTAACCAATGATTGGAAGATAGCTAATGTAACGCCAATATTTAAAAAGGGCTCTAGAGCTGATCCCGGCAATTACAGACCAGTAAGACTAACATCAGTACCGGGCAAATTAGTTGAAATAATAGTAAAGAATAAAATTGTCAGACACCTAGAAGAACATAAATTGTTGGGCAAAAGTCAACATGGTTTCTGT
>NW_027059288.1:0-2000 GCF_011386835.1 Chrysemys picta bellii | reverse complement strand
CTGGTGGAACAGGTGGGCTCAGTGGTACCCCAGTACATCAGGTAGCACTCCGGAGTGGGTAACCTGCCGCACTCTCCCCCAGGGCATAAGCGCCGACTCCATGGGTGCTCCAGGGCTGGAGCACCCATGGGGAAAAACACCCCACCCCAGCTCACCTCCGCCTCCACTACGCCTCCACCTTCTCCCCTGAGCACGCCGCATCCCATTCTCCCCTCTCCCTCCCAGCGAAACAGCTGTTTCACGGCGGCAAGCGCTGGGAGGGAGAGGGGAGGAGCGGGAAAGTGGCGCACTCAGGGGAGGAGCTGGGGAAGAGGCGGGGCTGGGACAGGGATTTGGGGAAGGAGTCCAATAGGGGTAAGGAGGGGGCAGAGTTGGGTCCGGGACTTTGGGGAAGGGCTTGGAATGGGGCAGGAGGGGGCGGGGCAGAGATGGAGTCGGGGCGGGGCCAGGGGGCTCGAGCACCCACCAGCGCTGGGAAAAGTTGGCACCTATGCCGCAGGCCATTAGCCTTCGGGACACGGGTTGGGGCACGTCAGTATCACTCCCCATTCCACAGAAGGGGCAAGTGAGGCACAATGAGTGGAAGACACTCGCCCTCAGCCACCCAGCCGGACTGTGACAGAGCCGGGAATGGAACCCAGGAGTCCAGGAGCCCTGCACTTTTTGCAGTCATTTATGCCAGTGTAAAGTGGGTATCAACCACCACCCGAGTCAGAAATGGGAACAGTTTGCCTGCACTGTGCACTGGTGCGAATGACTGTGCGAGGCGCAGGACGATGCAGAGTCCGGCCTGGTGCCCAGCCCTGTGCTTTAACTGCAAGATCATTTAATATCCTCTGACAATTGGCTCGGAAGCCTGGGTCACTGCCCCCTTCTTCACAATGGGCCCTGGGATCTGCATGTTACATCTCATCTCAAAGCCAGCATCCAGCACCCCCAGGCGCCCCTGGGCTGCAGCAGAAGGCCCCGGGCAGCACCCTAAGAGACCCGTGCAGGGTTTGCACCACCCATCCTGATATTTCTAGGACTGCTGTGACTTTTGGAGGGGCGACATGGTGGCCCTGTTTGGTGATGGTGCATTGTGATGGGCTAGCATTTGACCTGACAATGCACCTAGATGCTGTTTTAGCAGGTGCTGTAAGGATTACCATATTTCCACAAGCAAAAAAGAGGACACGGGAGGGGGAGGGGGGGGAGCCCCGCCCCTGCCCTGCCCCGCCCCATCCACTCCCTCCCACTTCCAACCCCCTGACTGCCCCCCTCAGAACCCCTAACCCCCCCCCACTCCTTGTTCCCTGACTGCCCCCTCCTGGGACCCCTGCCACTAACTGCACCCTAGGACCCCACCCTCTATCTAAGCTGCCCTGCTTCTTGTCCCCTGACTGCCCCCTCCTGAGAACCCCCCACCCTAACTGCCCCCCTAGGACCCTACCAGTCCCCTGACTGCCCTGACCCTTATCCACACCCCCCCCTATATTCACACCCCCACCCCCAGACAGACCCCCCGGGACTCCCATGCTCTATCCAACTGCTCCCCGCCCCCTGACAGGACCCCCAGAACTCCCGACCCATCCAACCCCCTCTGCTCCCTGCCTGCCTTGACCCCTCTCCACACCCCTGGCCCCCTAACAGCCCCCCCAGAGCCCCTGACCTGTCTAACCCCCCCTGCTCCCTGTCCCTGACTGTCCCAACCCCTCTCCACACCCCTGCCCCCCTGACAGCCCCCCCCCGAACTCCCGACCCATCCAACTCCCCCTCCCTGTCCCCTGACCAGGGCCGGCTTTAAAGAGCCCAGGAATCAGGCTGCGCTCCGGCCGGGATTGCGGGCCTTGGGGTTGGGCCGGAGGTGCTTGGCCGGGGCCGGGCTGGCGCGCTCAGCCGGAACCGGGGCCGGTGCCCTGGGGTCCGAGCTGGGCTGGAGCCGCTGGAGCCACTGGGGTTGCCGGGCGCCGCTCGGCCCGGGCCGGAGGGAGCCGCTCAGCCAGGGCCGCGCCTCCCCA
>NW_027059287.1:0-2000 GCF_011386835.1 Chrysemys picta bellii | reverse complement strand
TCATGCCCTTCTCCCTGGGCTAACCTTCTCAGCACAGCCCAGGCATGCTCTCCTTCTCAGCTCTTTTTGTCCATGGGCATAGCAGACCCTGGGTTGATTTCCCTTTGCAGGATCTCTCACGGGTATTGCTGCTGCTGCGTCTGTAGCTCCACCTGCACTTCCTTCTGCGTCTGTTGGTTTTCTAGGAGCTGCTGGAGAAACCCCTAGATCTGCTTTGGCTGCTTGGTCCCTTGATACACCTGCTTGGGGGAGGGATAGCTCAGTGGTTTGAGCATTGGCCTGCTAAACCCAGGGTTGTGAGCTCAATCCTTGAGGGGGCCATTTAGGGGCCAGGGCAAAAAACTGTCTGGGGTTTGGTCCTGCTTTCAGCAGGGGGTTGGACTAGATGACCTCCGGAGGTCCCTTCCAACCCTGATATTCTATGATTCCTTCAGCAACCAAGACTTCCCTCACGGATCACAGGGGGAACTCAATCCTGCCAACTATGCCAATCATAAATGAATCTACTCATCGTTAGGTGCCCCCCGACGGCCAGGCATGGCATCACAGCCCTCTCGCTGGGCTAGCGTCCCCAATCCATGGTCGCTCCAGCACCACGGCAGTTTCTCTGCCTGGTAACTCCGGCCAGGTCACCACCTTTAGTCCACCCTTCTGGGGCCCAGCTTGCCTCACACTAAAAGTCCAAAGAGGTCTTTCCACAGACAGAAGTCCTTCTGCCATCGCTGGGGCACTTGCTCAGCCTGTAGCCCCCTTGCTGGGCTTGGGAACCCTCTCCAGGTGCGTGTACGCCGCCTCCTCTGGGGCCGGTAGGGGAACCCAGTCCCACCCTGACATTGATAGCAGCTCAGGGCCCTGGACCCAACAGCTAGGTCTGCACCTTTCTCTTTGCTGCACTTTTCCAACCTCTCTTCTCAAGTTCCCCTCCAGGCTTTCCTTGCTGCTCTGAACTTCCTACCTCGTTCTCAATCCTGTTGCTACCCCAGCTGGGGTGTATCACCACTGAAGTCTGGCTCTTTAGGGGGGCGGATATGGTGCCTCTCCGTTCGGGCTCATTCTGTAATCAGCTTTCTGTGAGTGCCAGGGGGCTCCATTTCTCCTTCCACTAGCTCCCCATTTACAGAGAGCCAGAGCAGTACCTGCAGCAGAGAGCGGGAGTTGCTGGTGGCCTCAGAGGCACAGGCCCTGCAGCGCCTCGGGCACCTGGCGCAAGTGCCGCATGATACGGAGCTGGCGCATCACATTGGCCGTGACGTCCTCCTGCTGCAAGGGAACGAGAACCTGTCTGAGACTCAGACGCCTCCGAGGAATCAGGGGGGATTAACGGCCCCTGGAACCAGCAGCATTTCCACCCAGCCCCTGCCCACCTCTGAGGGATGGATTCCCCCTCCTGACCCCCAGGATGGAGTCTTGTTGTCCTTCCTAGTGACCTCCAGTGGCAACCCCCCTCCTTGTACGGGGAGCTCCTGCCACCTCCCCCTCAGTGCCCCTGACAGCTGTTCCACCTCCAATCCACAGCTCAAGTTCTCAGACCCCTCTCCTCCAGCCCCACCCAGGTTGGGTAGGGAGGGGACTGTAGCGGGGGGGGGCAGGAGGGATTCTGGCAGCAGTGAAGTGGGATGTGGGGAGGTTGAGGCCTTTCCCCAAGTCACCCCAGCCACTAATGCTGAAGCCGCAGGATGGCAGCCCTGGTGAATGGGACAGATCGGCAGCCCCTGCTGACTGAATCCTCCTGTTCTCTCCAGCAGGGCCGTCTTTAGGAAGGGCGGGGCCCAATTCAAACATTTTTGGCGGGGCCCCGGCAGAGATGACTAACAAAAAAAATAATGTAAAAAAAAGCCTTTCATTTCTTCCATGTATTATTTACTTTCCATAACTATATAAATAAAATTATATATTATGTACATTACATCATATATGCTGTTGATCGGTTATTAATGAGCTCCGTTTCACGTGTATGGGTCCCCGCCACTCCCTGGGGGTGTGCTAGGGTGACCAGATGT
>NW_027059286.1:0-2000 GCF_011386835.1 Chrysemys picta bellii | reverse complement strand
CCTGATTTTATAGGGACAGTCCCGATTTTTGGGTCTTTTTCTTATAGGATCCTATTATCCCCCACCCTCTGTCCCGATTTTTCACACTTGCTGTCTGGTCACCCTAGTGGTGTGCACATGTGTGGGTGCCAGCTGCTCCCTGCCCCCCTCATTGAAGCAGGTGTGCAGGGTTACTGCCCTGGGAACTGCAGGGCACCAGTGGACATGGGGCTGGCTGGAGGCAGGGCAGGGGCTCACTGGAGGTAGGGTCTGGCTGCAGGCAGGGCAAGGGGTGCGGGGCTGGCTGGAGACAGGGGTGTGTGGGGCTGGCTGGCTTTGGGCAGGGCCGCAGGGGGGTGCAGCAGGGGTTGCCTGGAGACAGGGCAGGGGGTGCGGCAGAGGCTGGCTGTGGCCAGGGGGTGCAGGGCTGGCTGCAGGCAGGGCAGGGGGGCGGGGCTGGTGTGGGCAGACAGGGGGGGCGGGGCTGGAGGTAGGGCAGGGGTGCAGCAGGGGCTGGCTGCGGACAGGGGGTGCAGGGCTGGCTGGAGACGGGGCTGGCTGTGGGCAGGGGGTGCAGGGCTGGTGCGGGGACGGGCTGCAGCAGAGGCAGCTGGAGCCCCAGCCCTTTAAATAGCCCCCGAGTCCCCCGCTATCCCAGGGCTCTGGGGGCTATTTAAAGGGCCCAGGGCTCCCCTGCTTCTACCGCCCCGGCCCTTTAAATAGCCGCGGGAGCCCTGGGGAAGCAGCGGGGCTCCAGTGGCTATTTAAAGGGCCGGGGCGGTAGAGGCAGCAGGAGCCCCGGACTTTTTAAATAGCCCCCAGAGCCCCGCAGCCCTACCCCAGGGCTCCAGCATTGGGGGTCTGGTAGCAATTTAAAGGGCCTGGGGCTCCGGCCCCTGCTGGGAGCCCTAGGTCCTTTAAATTGCCCCCTGGGGAAGCCGGCCCACCCTGGTACAACGCACTGGCTCTTGCCGGTACACCGTACCGGGGCTTGGGCCCGGGGCCCGATTCAGGGGAATTGGTTGAATTGGCCTAAAGCCGGCCCTGGTGGGGTATGGCCACAGAGCCGCAGGGTGGGGAACCCTGAGGTGTGGGGGCTGGGTGGGTACTGGGAGTTCCTCCTGAAGGGACGGGGGTTGGCCAAGGTCACTAAGCCCCGGGGTGCGGGAGGGGGACTGGCTGAGGGCACTCAGAGCTCGGGGGGTGCTGTCTGGGGGGGGGCACTCACAGCCCCAGGAGGTGGGTGCGGGAGGGGCACACAGGATTTCAGGAATTCCCTGGCAGTGAAGAGCTGCTGGCGGCAGGGAGGAGCCAGCCGTGACAATCCCCACTTGGGATCCCTGGCTGGGCTAGTGGCTATGGGGGCCCGTGGCCAAGCTGCAGCGGAAGGTGACCTGAAGGAAATGCCTCGGCCTCGGCCTCCGGCTAGGAAGGGCCTGGGCCAGACAATGACCCACCGCGCAGTGTCCCAGCTCCCTGCCCCACACCTGCGGGGCACGGCCCCTCCTCTGTAGGGAGGTTGGCATGTACCTTAGTGCTGCTTCCTCCATCCCCAAAGGGCTCTCCCAGCCAGTCTCTGGCAACCCCTGCCGTTCAATACGCACATTACCCTGCTGTGACATACCGGGGGGGGGAACCCCTCGGGGATGGGGGGGCTGTCCTACAGCTGGGCAATTTAACCCGGCTGGGCCGGGGTGACTGTCTCCCTGGAGCTGGGGTCTCAGCCCAGGTGTCTCTCTGCCCTTCCCCCAAGTCGCCCCCGGGCAAGGTGGGAGCGCCCCACATTGCGTTCCAGCCCCACATTCACACCCACAAGTGCTGGTGGGTTCCAATCCCAGCTGAACACGCCCACCCGGCCCTAGTGCGGAGCAGAAGGGCCCAGCGCTGCCCCACAGACCCTCTGGCTCTCCGAGCCCGCTCTTACCCATCACCGCAGCACGTCTGGCCCAGGCTGAACGCTGCTGCTCTGTGCAGAGAGGCTGGCACTTCTCGCTCCTGCCGTACGAGGGGCAGGTGCTGCT
>NW_027059285.1:0-2000 GCF_011386835.1 Chrysemys picta bellii | reverse complement strand
GGTGTGCTAGGGTGACCAGATGTCCTGATTTTATAGGGACAGTCCCGATTTTTGGGTCTTTTTCTTATAGGATCCTATTATCCCCCACCCTCTGTCCCGATTTTTCACACTTGCTGTCTGGTCACCCTAGTGGTGTGCACATGTGTGGGTGCCAGCTGCTCCCTGCCCCCCTCATTGAAGCAGGTGTGCAGGGTTACTGCCCTGGGAACTGCAGGGCACCAGTGGACATGGGGCTGGCTGGAGGCAGGGCAGGGGCTCACTGGAGGTAGGGTCTGGCTGCAGGCAGGGCAAGGGGTGCGGGGCTGGCTGGAGACAGGGGTGTGTGGGGCTGGCTGGCTTTGGGCAGGGCCGCAGGGGGGTGCAGCAGGGGTTGCCTGGAGACAGGGCAGGGGGTGCGGCAGAGGCTGGCTGTGGCCAGGGGGTGCAGGGCTGGCTGCAGGCAGGGCAGGGGGGCGGGGCTGGAGGTAGGGCAGGGGTGCAGCAGGGGCTGGCTGCGGACAGGGGGTGCAGGGCTGGCTGGAGACGGGGCTCGCTGTGGGCAGGGGGTGCAGGGCTGGTGCGGGGACGGGGTGCAGCAGAGGCAGCTGGAGCCCCGGCCCTTTAAATAGCCCCCGAGTCCCCCGCTATCCCAGGGCTCTGGGGGCTATTTAAAGGGCCCAGGGCTCCCCTGCTTCTACCGCCCCGGCCCTTTAAATAGCCGCGGGAGCCCTGGGGAAGCAGCGGGGCTCCAGTGGCTATTTAAAGGGCCAGGGCGGTAGAGGCAGCAGGAGCCCCGGACTTTTTAAATAGCCCCCAGAGCCCCGCAGCCCTACCCCAGGGCTCCAGCAGTGGGGGTCTGGTAGCAATTTAAAGGGCCTGGGGCTCCGGCCCCTGCTGGGAGCCCTAGGTCCTTTAAATTGCCCCCTGGGGAAGCCGGCCCACCCTGGTACAACGCACTGGCTCTTGCCGGTACACCGTACCGGGGCTTGGGCCCGGGGCCCGATTCAGGGGAATTGGTTGAATTGGCCTAAAGCCGGCCCTGGTGGGGTATGGCCACAGAGCCGCAGGGTGGGGAACCCTGAGGTGTGGGGGCTGGGTGGGTACTGGGAGTTCCTCCTGAAGGGACGGGGGTTGGCCAAGGTCACTAAGCCCCGGGGTGCGGGAGGGGGACTGGCTGAGGGCACTCAGAGCTCGGGGGGTGCTGTCTGGGGGGGGGCACTCACAGCCCCAGGAGGTGGGTCGGGGAGGGGCACACAGGATTTCAGGAATTCCCTGGCAGTGAAGAGCTGCTGGCGGCAGGGAGGAGCCAGCCGTGACAATCCCCACTTGGGATCCCTGGCTGGGCTAGTGGCTATGGGGGCCCGTGGCCAAGCTGCAGTGGAAGGTGACCTGAAGGAAATGCCTCGGCCTCGGCCTCCGGCTAGGAAGGGCCTGGGCCAGACAATGACCCACCGCGCAGTGTCCCAGCTCCCTGCCCCACACCTGCGGGGCACGGCCCCTCCTCTGTAGGGAGGTTGGCATGTACCTTAGTGCTGCTTCCTCCATCCCCAAAGGGCTCTCCCAGCCAGTCTCTGGCAACCCCTGCCGTTCAATACGCACATTACCCTGCTGTGACATACCGGGGGGGGGGAACCCCTCGGGGATGGGGGGGCTGTCATACAGCTGGGCAATTTAACCCGGCTGGGCCGGGGTGACTGTCTCCCTGGAGCTGGGGTCTCAGCCCAGGTGTCTCTCTGCCCTTCCCCAAAGTCGCCCCCGGGCAAGGTGGGAGCGCCCCACATTGCGTTCCAGCCCCACATTCACACCCACAAGTGCTGGTGGGTTCCAATCCCAGCTGAACACGCCCACCCGGCCCTAGTGCGGAGCAGAAGGGCCCAGCGCTGCCCCACAGACCCTCTGGCTCTCCGAGCCCGCTCTTACCCATCACCGCAGCACGTCTGGCTCAGGCTGAACGCTGCTCCTCTGTGCAGAGAGGCTGGCACTTCTCGCTCCTGCCGTACGAGGGGCAGGTGCTGCTACCG
>NW_027059284.1:0-2000 GCF_011386835.1 Chrysemys picta bellii | reverse complement strand
TCTGCTCTTTTTGTTCATGGGCATAGCAGACCCTGGGTGGATTTCCCTTTGCAGGATCTCTCACAGGTATTGCTGCTGCTGCATCTGTAGCTCCACCTGCACTTCCTTCTGCTTCTGTTGGTTTTCTAGGAGCTGCTGGAGAAACCCCTAGATCTGCTTTGGCTGCTTAGCCAGTCCCTGGAACTGAAGTGGGAAAACCAGCGACCAGCTTGGTCCCTTGATACACCTGCTTGGGGGAGGGATAGCTCAGTGGTTTGAGCATTGGCCTGCTAAACCCGGGGTTGTAAGCTCAATCCTTGAGGGGGCCATTTAGGGATCAGGGCAAAAAACTGTCTGGGGATTGGTCCTGCTTTGAGCAGGGGGTTGGACTAGATGACCTCCGGAGGTCCCTTCCAACCCTGATATTCTATGATTCCTTCAGCAACCAAGACTTCCCTCACGGATCACAGGGGGAACTCAATCCTGCCAACTATGCCAATCATAAATGAATCTACTCATCGTTAGGTGCCCCCCGGCGGCCAGGCATGGCATCACAGCCCTCTCGCTGGGCTAGCGTCCCCCATCCATGGTCGCTCCAGCACCACGGCAGTTTCTCTGCCTGGTAACTCCGGCCAGGTCACCACCTTTAGTCCACCCTTCTGGGGCCCAGCTTGCCTCACACTAAAAGTCCAAAGAGGTCTTTCCACAGACAGAAGTCCTTCTGCCATCGCTGGGGCACTTGCTCAGCCTGTAGCCCCCTTGCTGGGCTTGGGAACCCTCTCCAGGTGCGTGTACGCCGCCTCCTCTGGGGCTGGTAGGGGAACCCAGTCCCACCCTGACATTGATAGCAGCTCAGGGCCCTGGACCCAACAGCTAGGTCTGCTCCTTTCTCTTTGCTGCACTTTTCCAACCTCTCTTCTCAAGTTCCCCTCCAGGCTTTCCTTGCTGCTCTGAACTTCCTACCTCGTTCTCAATCCTGTTGCTACCCCAGCTGGGCTGTATCACCACTGAAGTCTGGCTCTTTAGGGGGGCGGATATGGTGCCTCTCAGTTCGGGCTCATTCTGTAATCAGCTTTCTGTGAGTGCCAGGGGGCTCCATTTCTCCTTCCACTAGCTCCCCATTTACAGAGAGCCAGAGCAGTACCTGCAGCAGGGAGCGGGAGTTGCTGGTGGCCTCAGAGGCACAGGCCCTGCAGCGCCTCGGGCACCTGGCGCAAGTACCGCATGATACGGAGCTGGCGCATCACATTGGCCGTGATGTCCTCCTGCTGCAAGGGAACGAGAACCTGTCTGAGACTCAGACGCCTCCGAGGAATCAGGGGGGATTAACGGCCCCTGGAACCAGCAGCATTTCCACCCAGCCCCTGCCCACCTCTGAGGGATGGATTCCCCCTCCTGACCCCCAGGATGGAGTCTTGTTGTCCTTCCTAGTGACCTCCAGTGGCAACCCCCCTCCTTGTACGGGGAGCTCCTGCCACCTCCCCCTCAGTGCCCCTGACAGCTGTTCCACCTCCAATCCACAGCTCAAGTTCTCAGACCCCTCTCCTCCAGCTCCACCCAGGTTGGGTAGGGAGGGGACTGTAGCGGGGGGGGCAGGAGGGATTCTGGCAGCAGTGAAGTGGGATGTGGGGAGGTTGAGACCTTTCCCCAAGTCACCGCAGCCACTAATGCTGAAGCCGCAGGATGGCAGCCCTGGTGAATGGGACGGATCGGCAGCCCCTGCTGACTGAATCCTCCTGTTCTCTCCAGCAGGGCCGGCTTTAGGAAGGGCGGGGCCCAATTCAAACATTTTTGGCGGGGCCCTGGCAGAGATGACTAACAAAAAAAATAATGCAAAAAAAAGCCTTTAATTTCTTCCATGTATTATTTACTTTCCATAACTATATAAATAATAAAATTATATATTATGTACATTGCATCATATATGCTGTTGATCAGTTATTAATGAGCTCCGTTTCACGTGTGTGGGTCCCTGCCACTCCCTGGGGGTGTGCTAGGGTGACCAGATGTCCTGATTTTAT
>NW_027059283.1:0-2000 GCF_011386835.1 Chrysemys picta bellii | reverse complement strand
ATCTGAGCGGGCTCCATGATCCCAGTGCTATGGCGTCTGGTCTGAAAAAAGGCACGAAACTAGTATCTGACGGACGGAGAGAGGGGCGAATGATGACATGGTGTACGGGTACAGGGAATTAAAATCAACAAAGGTGGCTGTGCATCAGGGAGAAACACAAACAACTGTCATACAGAATGGCCTCCCCAAAGACTGAACTCAAAACCCTGGGTTTAGCAGGCCGTTGATTTCATGGAGGGAGGGGAAGCAAATGAATACAGAAGAAATCTATTTTTTACATCTTAAGCTGGCAGACGACGGTGCAGCATGACTGATAGCCCTCGGCATCTTCTGGGTGCTTGGCAGAAAATACTGGGCGCTTGGCAGAAAATAGCATACTACGACTGATAGCCATCATCGTCGAGACTGTTCGATAGGATTGAGCATGTCTGCCCAGGTGCCCATGATTGACAGCCACTGTAGTATGACGACGACGGATATCAATCGTAATACACCATCTTTTACCAAAAGGAAGGGGCTGCTACTGTGTAGCAATGCAGCCCCACGTCTGCCAGACCCACGTCTGCCAGCACCCAGACTGCCGATGAAGGCTACCAGTCATACTGCACCATCTACTTCCAAAAGGCAATTAGCTGCTGCTGTGTAGCAATGCAGTACCATGTCTGCCGGCACTCAGATGACATATGGTGACGGTGAGCTGAGCAGGCTCCATGCTTGGCGTGGTATGTTGTCTGCACAAGTAACCCACGTAAAAAGGCACGAATCGATTGTCTGCCATTGCTCTGACGGAGGGGGAGGGGCCTGATGACATGTACCCAGAACCCCCCGCGACACTGTTTTGCATCATTCAGGCATTGGGATCTCAACCCTGAATTCCAATGGGCAGCGGAGACTGCGGGAACTGTGGGATAGCTACCCATAGTGCAAAGCTCTGGAAGTCGACACCAGTCCTCGGTACTGTAGACACGGCCCGCCGACTTAATGCACTTAGAGCATTTTATGTGGGGACACACACAATTGGCTGTATACACCGATTTCTATAAAACCAGCTTCTAGAAATTCAACCTAATTTCGTACTGTAGACATACCCTTAATTTGTTCTAGCTGAGTTGAGCTGCTCGCTGCCATGTCCTTTGTGTAGATTAATAGATTCCAAGGCCAGAAGGGACCACTGTGATCATCTAGTCTGACCTCCTGTATAGCACAGGCCAGAGAAAGTCTCCCAAAATAATTCCTTGAGCAGATGCTTTAGACAAACAAGGTAAAAGGTGGGAAAATATGTGGGCACAGGTCTAGAGAGAGGCATTTCTCCTCCTTTTCTTATATTATAATTATTATTAATAATTAATAAGTGCCTAAGTGACAGGAGTACGGTGAGGTTAATTTGTTATTGGTTGAATAGTTTATTTGCCAAAAGAATGCAATTTCAGAGTGTAAGGGGTTAGACTCACCCCTGCAGCGCCTCCTGCTGGTCATCTGGGGAATCAGCTCAATCCAGCCCGGAGTGCCTTCTGCAGGCCAGTGACCTGCCTTGTCGTTCACACTGGCCCTGTGTCTCTCCCAGGACCCTGGTGCCCCTTGCTCTGGGTGCTGCCCCTCCCAGGGGAACCCCCACCCACAAACCCCACCTCACCTCCGTGTAAGGCTACTGCCAGTCATCATCTAGCCCCCTGCCTGGGGCAGAATGCAGTATCTGCCTACTCATCACTGGCAAGGAGGGTTTGGACCTGCTGCCTTGGCCTGCCTCTGGGCTGCCCTCTGCAACCCCCAGTACCTTTGGCCCAGTGCGAGGCCACAGCCTGGAGCTTTCCAGACTGGAGCTCCCCAGCTCCTCAGCCTTTCCCCAGCCCTGCTCCACCCAGGTACTCTGTCTTAGCTCCCTGCAGCCAGGCCCTTCTCCCTCTGAAGGCAGAGAGAGACTGCTAAGCTCCTGGCTCCCAGCCTCTTTATACAGGTCAGCTGGGCTCTGATTGGGGCATGGCCCAGCTGCAGCTACTTCC
>NW_027059282.1:0-2000 GCF_011386835.1 Chrysemys picta bellii | reverse complement strand
CCAATCAGCCCAGTCTTCCCTGCCCCAGTTTTCTCCCAGGGCTGTTCCAAACCCCTCAGGGCAGGAGCGAGTGTCCACCCCGCTACAGAGCGCGCTCAGGGTCCTCTGTGGCTGCCCTCCTGGCTGGAGCTCTCCTTCTCCTTCTCCTCTCCACCTGCCTTGCTAGTTGGAGCTCCTTCTCCCTTACTCCCTGGGCTGCTGCTGCTGCTGGCTAGAGCTCTCTCCTTAGACTGCTGCTGCTGCTGCTGCTACCACTGCTGCTGAGTCAGGGGTGGGGGGGCCTTGCTGGTCAGCCCCCCCTCCTCACCATCTTTGGAGGGAGAAGCTAAGACCCCCCACCTTCACCATCAGCACTACCACCTGTGGGGGGGTCCTTCCTGCTTGGCTGCCAGGGTTGCCGGAGCTACTACTGCTGCTGCTGCTGCCGGTGCTGTGCGTGTCCTGGGGAGCTGCTAGAGCCTGGAGGTGGAGGAAGAGGACTGCGCGGTCCATCGGCTGCTGGGGGAGCGCTTGAGACTCTGGAGACCACTGTGGAGGGGGCTGTTTTGGACTGAGTAATTTTCGAACTGTGCTCTAGTGGTGGGGGTCTAGACTGCGTTTGTGGGGACACTGGGGGTGTGGCGTGGAGCCTGCCCCCTGGTCCATCTGTGTGTCCCCCCCCAAACCCCCACCACCACCGTTGCCCCCTCCACCACCCACCACCAACCCCACAGCCCATTTCCCATCTGCCTCCGCTCCTGCCTCTGGGACTCTGCTGCTTTCCTGGCCTGCCACGCCCTACTGACAGCGTTTGGGCCTGCAGCGGCGGGCAGGCGGCCCGCACATTGACTTTTCGCAAGCGCTCGTGGGCGCACCTACCCCCCCCCCCGGACTGACCCCTTCCCCTTTTGCAACAGGCCCCCCAGCTTTGCCCTTTGCTGCCTACCCCCTTTGCCCTCTGAAGCCTTTTGCCCTTCCCCAGCTTCAGTTTGTTTGCCTGCCCCGTCCTTTTCCCTCTGCTGTTTGGTTTCGTTGTCCCACCCCAGCCCTGCGGTTAGCCCCTTGGTTCCTCTGCCCCATTCCCAGCCTCGTTGCTCCCTTGCGCCCCCCTTCCCCTGATTGACACCTCCCCTCGTGTGCCCATGCCCCTTCCCGTGCGCTTGTGCCCTTCATCACATTTTGGTTAATCACTGCACCCCCTTCTGTTATTGTGACCTTCCCTCCCTTAGTGTAACTAGAGGAGCCGGTGTCGGTGACTGTCCCCCCTCAGCCCTTGATACTCCCGCATCTCCCTGCGTTTCGGTGCCCTCCTCCCCTGCCTGCAGCCTAGCGAGGAGGAGTGGTTGACCTGCCTTTCCTTTAGCCGCCCCCTCCCCTTTTTTTCTCCAGTGTGTTTTCCCCTCCCTCCCTGCTCAATATGGAGGGGAACACGGTGGGCGAGCCCCCCCAAGTAGGCCCCGCCACCCCTCCCCCGCCTGTCCCTTTAGCCTCTACCTCAACCTCCGCTGCCGAGCCACCTGCCACCACTGCGGCATTGGCAGCGGCGGGCGACGGGGTGACCTCCGCTGCTGCCACGTCCCTAGCTCCCTCCAATTATGGGGGAGCTGCCCCAGCCGGCAGGAAAGGCCAGGGCAAGAAAAAGGGAAAGAGCCCCGCTAAAAAGACTGGGCCCTCCATGGCAGGGGCTGCCTCCACTGCTGCGGCCCTGCCACCGGCCGCAACAATCCTTCCCGCTGCTCCCTCCACCAGCTCTGCGGGTGCCCCTCTCCCAGCCCCTAGGGCGTATGCCCAGGTGGCAGCGGCCACCGGTATGCCATCTCGCCCATCCACCGCCTCCGCTTCCAACTATAGTGGCCTGGGCCCCTTCCCCACCTTGACTAGGAGGCATGGCATCCGTTGCCTCCAGGTGCCCGCCTCGCCGCACGTGGAGACCTACGTGCGGGCGTTGGCGAGGGTGGTGGGGCCCGCGGCCATCGTGGCGGCCTCCAAAATGTATGGCAAGGTTGTCTTTTTCCTTGCCT
>NW_027059281.1:0-2000 GCF_011386835.1 Chrysemys picta bellii | reverse complement strand
TGTCAAACCAATGGCAGAGACACAAGTTGAATATCACAGAAAAGGATCTGGGGTTGTGGCAGATAACAAACTGAATATGAGCCAACAATGTGCTGCATTTGCAGAAAAAGGCTAATATTCTGGAGTGCACTAACCGGCATGGTGTATGTAAGACACGGGAGGTAATTGTCCCGCTCTATTCAGCTCTGGGGAGAGCTCAGCTGCCAATTCTGAGCACCGCGCTTTAGGAAAGATGTGGACAAACTGGCCAGAGTGCAGAGGAGAGCTACAAACATGATCAGAGGGTTGGAAAACCTGACCTATGAGCAGAGGTGAAAGTAAGCCGGCAAGAGCCGGTACTCCGTGCCGGACCGGACCGGCTTCCCCAGGCTGGCCATTTAAAGGGCCCGGGGCTCCCTGCAGCGGCTGGAGCCCAGGACCCTTTAAATCGCCTCCCAAGCCCTGCTGCTGGATCCCTGGGGTATGCCAGGTGAATGCCTAATCGCAGGGCCACAGAGTCTTACTCCTTCTCAGCCCCTTCTTAGCTCATTATACAAAGTAGAACAGGATCAATAGGGATGACTGCGAAAACTCCAACCCAGAAGAGCCACGGGGGTTAGCCCAGTCACCTAGCATGTGGGAGCACCGGGTTCGAATCCCTGCTGTGCTTGATTTGCAACAGGAATTCGAACCCTGATCTTCCGCACCTCGGTTTGGCAGAGCTGGAATTTTTTATTTTTTTTTTATATAATTTTGACAGTTAATATCGCTGTTTGTTTTTAAGCGTTCACCTGGGATATGAGTCGGAGACAATGCGGAGTGGCCAGCAGCGTCCTGGTGAGAGCCCAGAACTGCAGTGTCGGAGCCCCCAGGTCAAGTCATGTAGATTCTTATAGTCTCTAATCAAGTCTCTGAACCCTCTTCAGTGTATCAACATCCTTCTTGAATCGCGGGCATCAAAACTGGACACCGTATTCCAGGAGTGGTTGCACTGTTGCCAGCTATAGAGATAAAATAACCTCTCTACTCCTACTTGAGATTCCCCTGTTTGTGCATCCCAGGATTGTATTAGCTCTTTTGGCCACAGCATCACAGTGGGAACTCATGTTCAGCTGACTGAAAAATGATTTGGAGGTTGTGGTGGACAATCACTGCTTCCCAGGATAGAATTCCCCATTCTGTAAGTTTTTGGCTCACTTCCTCTCCCCCCCCCACACTGTTTCTAGATGTACACATTTATATTTAGCCATATTAAAAACACTGTTTGCTTGCACCCAGTTTACCAAGCAATCCAGATCACTCTGTCTCAGTGACCTGTCCTCTTCATTGTTTACCATCTGCACATTTTCAGTGACTATTGTTTTCTTCCAGCTGGAGAGAAATAACTATCAAAAATTACACCACCACATTGAGTTCAGGGTGTTCACTGCTCAACTGTGTTGAAAGGGCTTCATTACTCCATGCTTTCGTTACAAGATGCCTGGAAGGACCTTTCATTTCTGTCTCTTGAACTGGTTCTCCTCTGTATTGACTTTGCCGGGGACTGAGGTGAGGCGGACCGGTCTTTAGTTCCCAGGGTTCTCTTTCTTCCCTTTTTTTAAATATGGGCATTATATTTGCCTTTTTCCCAATCCTCTGGGACCTCCTCCGATCATAGAATCATAGAAGATCAGGGTTGGAAGGGACCTCAGGAGGTATCTAGTCCAAACCCCTGCTCAAAGCAGAACCAACCCCAACTAAATCATCCCAGCCAGGGCTTCGTCAAGCCTGACCTTACAAACCTCCCTAGGTTACGCATTACAATGCTTCACCACCCTCCTAGTGAAAAAGTTTTTCCTAATATCCAACCTAAACCTCCCCCACTGTAACTTGAGACCATTGCTCCTTGTTCTGTCATCTGCTACCACTGAGAACAGTCTAGATCCATCATCTTTGCAACCCCCTTTCAGGTACTTGAAAGCAGCTATCAAATCCCCCCTCATTTTTCTCTTCTGCAGACCAGTTCCCTCAGCCTCTCTTCA
>NW_027059280.1:0-2000 GCF_011386835.1 Chrysemys picta bellii | reverse complement strand
TTCCTTCATCTGGTGCCTGATGCCCAAGACTTGTGTTTCTGGCCATCCCACTCAGAGACATGAGCTTCCTCAGGAAATGCCATGGTAAATCTCCTAATGTGTGGGGAGCCCAGATCTGTACACTCTCTGTGCTGATTTCCTGGAGATTGTTCAGCCTGAGCTTCCTGCTTCTGTGCCGCTCCAGGTTTAGCTTGGCCAGGATGTCATGAAATGCTCTTCTTTCTGCAGGAAGGGAGTAAAACAGAAGGAGAGATTTCAGGGTTGATGTCATCTCAAAATCAAATTTGCAGCCTTTTTTTACTATGTAATTTTTTTCTTTGAGATTGGGGCAGTATTGCAGAACCATGGACATTTATGACAGCAAAGATGCATAGTCTAGTATTTCTCTGAACCTCAGCCCTTCCCCTAGCCAAGCAGAATTGTTCCCTCCTAGTCTTAACTTCATTGACATCAGCAGGATCATTCTGGATTTACACTGGGGTCACTGTGAGCCGAATCCAGCCCTACTTCCACTGACATGAGTGTGGTTGGTCTGGATTTTTGTAGTGGGATCACCAGGATCATAATCTGGCCCTTACTCCTCTGATTCCAGTGGAGTTGCTCCAGACGTACAGCAGGACACATGTCCCATAGAGGAGAATGAAGGCACGAGGTATCTGAACTACAACTCCCATGAAGCTCTGCATCACCTTAGTCAGATGCAGTGTAATGTCAAACTGGCTCAATGCAAAACAATTCGCCATTTCAGAATGGAAATTTGTTTAGAATTTTTCATTTAATGAAAAAATGCAATATTTTTACTTTTCATACTGATTCGGGACAAAAAAAGAATGTCAAAATATTGGGATTTCTCATGGGATGGAATGTGTAATTTTCTACCATATCTGTCCCTTAGCTCCATAATTTATGAGCACTTAATATTTTTATTTATATTTAAAAAATAGTTAACATTACAGCTTTAAGGACAACACAAATTCAGCTATCATCTCTACGCTTACGACTCACAGATCTACTTCTCTACTCCAGACCTGTCTCCTGTAGAAACTAAAATCCAGGCCTCTCTCTCTGTCCCCACCTTGTGGATGTCTAGTCATCAGCTCAAGCTCAACATGGCTAAAACAGAGCTCTCAATCTCCCCTCTGCCCTCCCTGCTAGCATTCTCAATCACTGTGGACAACACCACCACTCACTCACGCCTGTAACCTGACCTGTTAATGCCAATCTATATAAATTATAGCATAACCCAGTTGAACAGAAATGGCTCACTGCCGCCATCTAGTGACTAAACCAAACGTAGTGTTTAAGTCTCCTACTATCTTTGCGTTTTACTAGGTTTGCTCTTTTAGCTCAGGCAGTAGAGGCTTATGCTGTTAGAGCCAGAGGTTATGGCAGGGGTGGCCAACCTGAGACTGAGAAGGAGCCAGAATTTACCAACATACATTGCCAAAGAGCCACAGTAATACGGCAGCAGCCCCGCATCAGCTCCCCCTCCCCACGCCTCCCACCCACCGGCAGCCTCGCCAATCAGCGCCTCCCCCTCCTTCCCTGCACCTCCCGATCAGCTGTTTTGTGGCATGCAGGAGGCTCGAGGTGGGGGGAAGGAGGGAGGAGCGAGGGCACATCAGGTTCAGGGGAGGGGGTGGGAAAGGGTGGAGTGGGGGCAGGGCCTGTGGCAGAGCCGGGGTTGAGCAGTGAGCATCCCCCAGCACACTGGAAAGTTGGCGCCTGTAGCTCCGGCCCCGGAGTCAGTGCCTATACAAGGAGTCTCATATTAACTTCAGAAGAGCCACATGTGGCTCCGGAGCCGCAGGTTGACCAATAACCTTGACTGATGACTAATCTAGGGATATCATGTTCCACTATGTAATATTGTCTCTCTCCCTGTTTCTAATACTAATAATTATACCTAGTTCTCATCTAATGCTTTTTATCAGTAATTCTCAAAGTGCCTCATAAAGGAGATCAGTATCATCATCCCCATTTTATAGATGTGGAAACTG
>NW_027059279.1:0-2000 GCF_011386835.1 Chrysemys picta bellii | reverse complement strand
TCCTTTCACCACGGTGGCCAGTGTCCACAAGGCTACTAGCCGGGAGCAGACCCTGCACCCTCCAGCAGGCCTGTTTCAGGATGGCATCAATGTGCATTAGGTACCTTTAGTTCCCACCAGCGGGGTCTACACGGGCTGGCTAGAGTGCGACGTGCGAGTGCTGCACAACTCACACCCCCATAGAGCGGACTGCGGCGCCGTGTAGAGTCTCACGGGGTGGGGGTGGGGATAGGAGTCAGGGGACGGGAAACAGGGGGGGTTGGATAGGTGTGGGGTCCCAGGGGGCCTGTCAGGGGGGCGGGAGTGTGGATAGGGGGCAGGGCAGTCAGGGGACTGGAAGCAGGGGGGGTTGGATGGGTGGAGAGTTCTGAGGGGGGCAGTCAGGGGGTGGGAAGTGGGAGGGGGTGGATAGGGGGCGGGGGCCAGGCTGTTTGGGGAGGCACAGCCTTCCCTACCCAGCCCTCCATATCATTTTGTAACCCCGATGTGGCCCTCGGGCCAAAAAGTTTGCCCACCCCTGGTGTAGCAGAACATCGTGGTGTGGTTATTAATCAGCACATGGCAACGCCCTCTCTCCTTCCCTCGCATCACTGGTACCCCATGTCCCAGCACTCAGGGGTCACAAGAGCCGAGGGACGACCGACAGAGGGGGCTCAGCGCCTGCATTCGATCAGTGACCGGACAAAGGAAGGAACTGCCGAGCCCAGGCAGAAGTGGGACGCAGACAGTAGAGAAAGGGGAGGATGTCATGCAGCCAGGGCTCCTGAGGACTTGTTCCCTCTGCTTCCCCTGCCCCAGAGCTCAGCACCATTTGCACCATGCGTCCAACGTGCATCCACCAGCATCAAAGGGAATCTGTCCTTCTCCCAGTCTGGCTAACATTTCAGCTCATCCCTAACACGCAGACCAGAGCCAATAAACACAGCTTGGGCTAACCATGCCCTGGCCTTGCAACAGCTGGTCAGCTCCCACTTAAAGGCTGGCTAAAGACATACTCTTGCCAAATAATCCATTTCACTGGATCCCATAAGTATTTAATGATGGTATTTTATTACAGATCACCTGGCAGAGCTGGCCCAAGGAGGCACTACAGGAATTCACAGGGCCTCATAATGCATTAACCAATGAGACGAATTACAGCATATTAAAGTCCATTTACAAATACAGCAGCAATGTCTATTATTAACGTAACAAGCCCCTAATAAGCAGCGACAGGTCAGTCCTGTTAGAAACAGGGGCAGGCAAACCCTGGATCTGGATTTTGCATTTGGCCGGGAGGTTCCAGCTGCAAACAGCAGCCCCATTGCTGGAGCAGGAGATTAGGCCTCAGTTTGCCCCTGACTCTGGTCCCATTGCCAAGGAAGGGAACCGAGCTGGCCCATAAGTTGTAAGCATGTGCAGGGCCCCCAAGCCGCCCTTATGCTTAAGGTCCTCTCTGATCAATGCACTCACAGGGAGACAGACCCATCCACAGCAAGTGTCACTAATTATACTAGCGAATGCCCCTGCCCCGCCTGTTTGCTGAGGTGACACATCACATCTCTTTTACAAAGCGAGACCCAGGCACAAAGAGACACTTGCCGCAGGTCAGAGACAGGGCATGGCCATGGCACCCAGGAGCACTATGGTAGCAACAGACCTTCTCCACATCGCCGTCACCAGGGTCAACGTCCTTTGTTTGTCTCGACTCAGCTGCCTTTAGAAGCACGTGTCCCACCCTGCCAAGGAACTGCCCCGCAGCAGTGCCGGTCAGATGGGCTCAGCTGAGCCCCCTTGGCGGTCTACGGCACTCAAGAGATGAAGGAGCGAAGCAGCAGGGGAGCAGTAGGGGGTTGCCAGGGGAGATGATCCACTCCAGGAAGTTTCACACCATCTGCATAATGAAGAGGCTGGAGAAGCCCTGGCCCAGGGCTCCTATTCTAGTTTGGTAGCAATATTATTGCTTCCTGGGGGCTGCTGGTTTGCCCCGACCCTGCAGGGAGGGAGCATTTGCCACAGTA
>NW_027059278.1:0-2000 GCF_011386835.1 Chrysemys picta bellii | reverse complement strand
AGCGCAGCGTCCCCCGGCTGCGGCCATCAGCACCGCCAGTCCCGGGGCAGGGCCACCTGCTGCT
The DNA here is from genome assembly GCF_011386835.1 of Chrysemys picta bellii. Taxonomy (NCBI): domain Eukaryota; kingdom Metazoa; phylum Chordata; order Testudines; family Emydidae; genus Chrysemys; species Chrysemys picta. The sequence goes on along the minus strand of NW_027059278.1, from coordinate 1,936 downwards.
GCTGCCCCACACTGCCGCCGGGGGGAGTCTCTGCCCCAGCTCGGGGCCCGGGGCTCCTCTCCCCTGATCGAGAGGATAAATATGTATGGCAACATTGTATGTAAAGTTATAAAGATTCTACTGTATGACTTTACTGAGACATGCTCCAAGTTTAGAAAAGCAGGCACAAACCAGTTCCTCAGAGACAAAAGGCAGACTGATGCCTCAGCCAGGTATCAGCATAATCAAATGGACTATCGCCTGGGTAAGTGTCCATTTTGTGGCAGGAAGAAGGGCGTGAGCAAGAAATTTACATCTTGGCAATGGAACAGCTGGAGATTCCCATGCAAACAGGCTGGCTGCCACCAGAACCCTAACTGGAGATGATTCTCAGAGGAGGAAGAGGCATAAAAATGAGGAACAGAGGCCCCAAATCACCCCTCTCCTCCCTTTCTCTCTACCCATGACACCCATGACTAATGGACACGAAAAGGAATGGAACATTGGATTGGGGGAGGGGTCCAACACTGCAAAAGAACATGTGGTGAGAGACTTTTGTTTTGAATTCACTTTGCTTGTTAAGTTAGGTATTTGTTCGTGTTTTATCTTTTATTTATTTGTAACCAATTCTGATTTTTTATGTCTCATTACTTGTAATCACTTAAAATATTTCTTTCTGTAGTTATTAACATTATTTTATCTAAACATGTGTGTGTTTGAAGTGTGTGGGAAGCTCCATTTGAGATACCAAGGTATGTGCATATTGTTTTCTACTAATGAAATGATGGACTTTCTATGAGCTTGTATTGTTCAGGAAGCTACTGGGCAACACAAGCAGCACATTTCTGAGGACAAATTTAGGACTGGGAATTTTCTGGTGTCACTCTGAAATATAATTCAGGAGTGGCTGGTTAAAAGCACTCCTATAACTCAGCTAGAATAATTTACATGCTAGAGGCTGGGTGTGAGAAGGCCAGGAGTGGTTGTTCTCACAGCAAAGCAGTATAAATGGCACCCAAGGTAGTAGAATTGAGGGGACATCGCTGTCCATCAGTCCAGATTGTACCCTGGGGAATGTCACAGCGATGAATATCATAGGATGAATGAAGGTAGGAGTTGACATCTGTGATGAATGAGAAATGATAGATAGGGTGAGGATAGTCCTTGAAAGTGAAGACAAGTAGCTTATGTTTGATAGGCAAGGAGGAGCTCGTTGAGGGGGACGGGGCACTTCCTTAAGAGTCTTCTACAGACAATCCCAAAGAAAACTATAGCAGCCTTAACCTGCATGCACTAGATTCACACTAAAAATACATATGCTGTTAAAGATGACTGCAAAGGAGGTGGGAGGGGACCATGTTTTTTTTTTTTTTTTTTAAATGCAGTTGGGGGGTGAGGGGCTGCTTTTTTCTTGTTACTTTAGGAATATGAAATCATGACTTGCACATGCCCTTGCAGGGCCATAAGAACTGGGGTGTCAGCTCTTGCAGCCACTAATCGATTTACGTGGGTGTTGAATCAAGATCTTTCCTTCCAGCTGTGTCAGGTTGAGTTAAACAGTCTGAATAACAATCATTCCCCAACTTCGTTAACCAGGTTTCATTTGTATGGCAGCCGATACCTATCTAGGCACTTAGGCGGCCCGTATCACTGTAGTACCTGAGTGTAGAGCCCTGCAAATCTGCCGATATCTGCATATCGTGTTTGCGGATTGTGGATTGGATGTGGATACAAATTTTGTATCCATGCAGGGCTCTACCTGAGCACTTCACCGTCATCAATAGATTTTATCCTCACAACACCCCTGTGAGGTAGGAAAGTATTATCCTCATTGCACAGATGGGGAACTGAGAATGGAGAGGCTAAGGGAGGATATTTGCAAAGGCCTGAATCAGTTATGTACCCAACTCCCAGTAACTTTCAATGAGCATTCGGTGCCTAACTGTCCTCTGTGCCT
>NW_027059277.1:0-2000 GCF_011386835.1 Chrysemys picta bellii | reverse complement strand
ACTCTAGCAAGATACATCCTTGCCTAATCTAGTTTCTTATTCACATCAAGGGGTCAGCATTCTCCAGCTGGATTAGCAGGAGAACCCATCTTTCATAGGTCAAAGAATGTAGCATTTTGCTTCTCTCACTTGGTAGATCCCCCAAAAGTCTTTCAAGCAGATCTTTATATCCCCAAAGTTTTTGTCTTCAAAGTCAGAAAGCCCTCCTGGAGGCTCAGCTTCCCATATCCACTAGGGAGCAGACACCACATTACTTTTGCAGTCTCCTGTGGCTTACAATGCAAATGATCTTCCTGCAATCTCACAAGCAAGTGAACAGCCCATTGTTCCAGTCCCTGGTCACACCTGGCTCTGTTTGCAATTGAGACAGAGGTTTTTGCCCTTCTCCTTTGTCTGGAAAAAAGCCTGGTTTGTCTCCTCTGTCTGTTTACAGTCTCCAAAACACAGTATTAGAGCATCCATACTTTCACACACAATGTTATTACATACATTTCCCAGTGATATCAACAACCAATGTGTTATTAGTTTTCAAATGATAGATTACAAGACAACTTTTAAATGAATATCATGGCAACAGTGTGAGGTGCATTGAGCTGGTCAGGCCAGCTGAGATTTACTGTTAAATACCAGAGAGCCCTTTGCTATCTGGCACTGTGATGCTCTTACAGTCACAAGTACATGCTGTAAAATTAATTAGCTTTTAGTATTGCAACTTAAACCATAGCACGAATGCATATTTTACCAATACAAGTGTGCCATTCCCACAAAAGCGTGCTAAAACCAATAATGCTGGTGCACCAAAAAGGAATTATCCGATGTGTATTACACAGAAAGAAAAGTAGCCAAGAATTTCCAAAATGAATTCTAAATTTCTTAGGGTCTTGTTCAATAGCTACGCGATTACTAGAATATTTTTTAATTTACCAGTTATGAGCCAAAAATTAGTAAGTCCCAAAGCTTTCAATAGATGTTTATCATAGCCCTAGGGGGGTATGGGGCCCAGGACATAGAAACTCTGGGCCTATCTGCCAGGGGGTACTCCCCACCCAGATCCACCCAAGGCCCCACCCCACCTCTTCCCCACCAGTTCTGCCCCCTCCCCCTCGCACATTGCATCCTCGCTCCTCCCCCCAGCACCTCCAGACACTGCAAAACAATTGATTAGCAGTAGGTGCTGGGAGTCAGGGAGGGGGAGGCGCTGATCGGCAGGGCTGCTGGTGGGCAGGAAGCACTGGGGAGAGGAGGAGGTTGGTGGGGGGCTCCTCCTCACCCCCACCCCTGCTCTCCTGCCCCCCCCCCCGTCCCTCCTCACAAAGCATGGGGCCCCTCAAAGCGCAGGGCCCGGGGCGGTCGCCCCAATTTGCCATACCCTAGGGACGGCTCTGGCTGGAAGGGACCTCAAGAGCTTATCTAATCCAGCCCCTTGCACTGAGGCAGGGCCAAGTAAACCGTTCTACACCATCCCTGACAGGGGTTTGTCCAAGCTGTTCTTTAAAACCTCCAATGATGAGGATTCCACAGCCTCCCTTCATAACCTATTCAAGTGCTTAACTACCCTTATAATTACACAATTTTTCCTAATAGCTAATCTAAACCTCCCTTATCGCAGATTAAGCCTTAGTTCTTGTTCTACCTTCAGTGGACATGAACAATCAATCACTGTCCTCTTTATAACATATTTGAAAACTTATCAAGTCCCCCCTCAGCCTTCTTTTCTTGAGACTAAACATGCCCCGGTGGGTTTGTTTTTTTGTTTGTTTTTCAAACTTTCCTCATATGTCAGGTTTTCTAAACCTTTTACCATCTCTTCTGGGCTCTCTCTACTTTGTCCACATCTTTCTTGATGTCTGGCGCCCCAAAATGGACACAGTACGCCAGCTGAGACCTCACCAATGCCTAACAGAGGGGGACCATTACCTCCCATAGCTTACATACAACACTCCTGTTACTACACTACTGAATTATATTAACCTTTTTTTGCAACTGCATCATTATTGTTG
>NW_027059276.1:0-2000 GCF_011386835.1 Chrysemys picta bellii | reverse complement strand
CCGGGTGTCGTCTTATAGGGCGGGTGCTGAAACTTCCGTGCCGGACTGGAGAATCTGCGGTCGCCGCATATGGTGGGGAGAGCTCAAAAATGGCCGCGGCCACATCCCCGCCCGATGACGAGGTGAGGGGGCGCCTCACCGGGAAGGTGTAAGTGAAGGGCGGAGCAAGCTGCAGGCGTCCGGGACGCCCGGGGTATGGAAAAAAGAGATAGAGCGGCGCTGTGCCCAGAAAAACACGCCTCTTTCACCCGTCTGGCCTGCCCTTGTATCCTATTACCGTACCTCCTTCTCTGCCTCTCAGATCTCGCTCCTGAGGACTGCAGTGAAGCGGCGCAGGCACGCATGTGCGAGATCTGAGAGGCAGAGAAGGAGGTAATAGGATACAAGGGCGGGCCAGACGGGTGAAAGAGGCGTGTTTGCGCTACCGCTCTGATAGTCTTGGAGACAGGGAGGGCTGGGCAGGCAGGGAGAGCTGACCAATCCAAGCAGGCTTTGTATACAACAACCAGCCAATCGCCGGTAAGGTACATCGCTTGCCGTGATTGGCTGGTTGTTGTATACTGGGTACCACATACAGTACAGCACCAGTATCTGTACCTGTTCATACAGTATAGCACCAGTACATACAGTACAGTATACAAATGTCCAACAGTCAAAACCCCATCATGGCTCCACCAGCAAGAAGAAAGAAATATGAAGCCAGTTTCAAACTTAAAGTTGTAAACTTTGCCATGGAACATAATAACTGCGCTGCTGCAAGACAATATGGAGTAACAGAAAAGATGGTTCGGGACTGGAAAGCAAATGAAAAAGCATTAAAGAGTATGCCAAGGGGTAAGTGTGCATTAAGAAGAGGCACTCCACATTGGCCAGAACTCGAAAAACATGTAGCAGACATGGTGAATGAGCATCGCCAAAACGGTTATGTAGTGACACGAAATAAAATACGTTTGTTTGCACTTCAGTGGGCCAAATCTAACCCAGATCACAGCAACAGATTTAAGGCCACTGTATCCTGGTGTACTAGATTCATGGGAAGGCATAATATGGTACTGAGGCAAAAGATGAAAATTGCCCCAAAATTACCTGCAGATCTTGATAGCAAAGTAAATAGTTTCCATCGATACGTAATACAACAGCGCACTAAACATGGCTATGCGTTAAGTAGTATTGGAAATATGGATGAAACTCCAATAAATTTTGATATGGTTGGAAATAAAACTGTCCATCAAAAAGGTGAAAAAACAATTTTAATTAAAACAGGACATGAGAAGTCCAGTTTTACAGTGGTACTAGGATGCACAGCTGATGGCGCCAAACTGAGACCAATGATTATTTTTAAAAGAAAAACAATGCCGAAATTCAAGTTCCCTGTTGGTTGTTTTGTACATGTGAATGAAAAAGGCTGGATGGATGAAGAAGGGGTAAAGCTATGGCTTGATAATGTATGGAGCAGGCGACCAGGTGGACTTATTCAAAAATGTAGTCTACTGGTGTGGGATATGTTCAGGGCTCATTTAACTCCCAGCACCAAGCAAATGCTTGCAAGACTAAACACAGATGCGGCAGTTATTCCTGCAGGATTGACATCGTTGGTACAGCCACTGGATGTGTGCCTAAACAAGCCATTTAAAGATTGCATTCAAGAACAGTGGAATGAATGGATGGTTAGCGGCGAAAAGTCATTCACAAAAGGAGGAAACATGCGTGCTCCACAATTGGATGTTTTGTGCAAGTTTGTCATAAAAGCCTGGAATGATATTGATGCAGAAACAGTAATCAAGTCTTTCAAGAAGTGTGGCATATCAAATTCATTAGATGGTATGGAGGACGACTACTTGTGGCAAGATGAAGAGGAAGCCGAAGCTGAGACCACACCATCTGATACGGAATTCGATCCATATGATGACTGCCTTACAAATGTATCACAAGATGTCATTGATGTACTTATGATAGCAGATGACGAACAGGAGGATTTTGAAGGCTTTTAAAGGGAAACT
>NW_027059275.1:0-2000 GCF_011386835.1 Chrysemys picta bellii | reverse complement strand
CCAAGGCTGGAGAGTGACGGCAGAGCTCCACACTGCAGCCTCTGTCTGCTGCAACCTGCCTGGCTTTAGCATACCCCACCCGTTCCTTCTCAGCTGGGCTCTACTCCCAGTCAGGGGTTGCTTATCCAGCCCAGTTCCCCTCAGGTGTAGCCTATCAAGTTAATTGGCCCCCCTTTCAGCCTCATTAACCCTTTCAAGGCTGGTCAGGGTTGAGCACCCTGTCACACACCCATCCGAGTCACAATCCCTCCCTGCTTCCTCCTTATGCTGTTGTGGGATGGTACGTGGCTACTGGCCTACACCAGAATAAATTACACCTCCTGGGCACTCTCCTGCATTTCTGAATAAGCCCTTCAACATTATTATTATAATTAATTGTATTAATTTAGGCGCCCTCATAATAGACCGGGACAGCATTATGCTGGGTGCTATACAAACCCAGAACTAGAAGATGGCTCTTGCCGCAAGGAGCTTACAGTCTGGGGATATAGCTACACTTAAAATGCTGTTGCAGCTGCACCACTGTAGTGCTTCAGTGTAGACACTACCTACACCGACTGCAGGGCTTCTCCATCAGCATAGGTAATCCACCTCCCCAAGAGGTGGTAGCTAGGTCTAGCTAGACCTAGCACAGTCTACACCGGCGGTTCGGTTGGCATTGTGACAGTACCTCCAATAAGGCTTTATGGAAATATGCATATGAATGTATACATATAACATAACTAGAATGTGTTTTATACTACATATGCCATGTAACATATCTCTGTAAAGGTTATGATCTACTGAGTCTATTAATCCTATTTGTATGCATGTATCATTGTTGTATTCAAAATTATGAATATTGGCTGCATACTTGTTTGATTCTAAGTAGGCTGTAGTGAAGCAGTTGGTCAGCTTCCTGAGAAAAGACTATTCTCAGTAAGTGCCCAATCAGAAAACACTTAAGCCAACAATGAACTTGGAGACACCAATACACATCTGGGCTTTCCCAGGAATGTGGCCGGGCTGATAAGGAACTCAGTCGTGCATGGACATGTGACTTGCCCAGGTGACTCCAAAACTCCATCTTGGAGCTGGACTTTACATAGGAGAGGGGAGGGGGTCTCCACCCACAAGAGAAAGTCTATTTAAGCCCGTGGGAGAGCCCTCCATTTTGTCTTCAGCTGGCTAAAGAGAGAGCCTCTCCACCCCCAAGGATACCTGAAAGAAACTGGAACAAAGAACAGTGACTGCAAGGGGTGTGAGTGATTGCTGGACCCAGACTAAAAGGAGGTTAGTCTGTAAAAGGGAGCATTCTGGAACTGGTGAGATTATCTGTATTCAGTTTGATTAGACATAGATTTGCATGTTTTATTTTATTTTGCTTGGTGACTTACTTTTTCTGTTACTACTTGGAACCACTTAAATCCTACTTTCTGTATTTAATAAAATCACTTTTTACTTATTAATTAACTCAGAGTATCTGTTAATACCTGGCCGGGGGGCGGGGGAACAGCTGTGCATATCTCTCTATCAGTGTTATAGAGGGCGAATAAACTTATACAGGGTAAAACGGATTTATTTGGGTTAGACCCCACTGGGAGTTGGGCATCAGAGTGTTAAAGACAAGAACATTTCTGTTAGCTGCTTTCAGGTAAGCCTACAGCTGTTAGGGGACATGATTCAGACCTGGGTCTGGGTTTGCAGCAGGCTAGCAAGTCTGGCTCAAACCAGGCAGGGCACTGAAATCCTAAGCTGATGGGGCAGGAAGGCAGGGGCAGAAGTAGTCTTGGCACATCAGGTGGCAGCTTCCAAGGGGGGTTCTGTGATCCAACCCGTCACAGGCAAAGCTATGTCTCTTGGGGTGTGGATGTAGCTGTACTGATGTAAGTTTCTTGTGTAGATCAGGCCTAGGTGTAGGATAAGAGACAACAGATGGATAGAGAGAGATGGGGGAGTACAGGGTAACAATGAGACACCACTAGTTAGCATGACAGGCAGTGGTCTCAGCCTAACTGTTG
>NW_027059274.1:0-2000 GCF_011386835.1 Chrysemys picta bellii | reverse complement strand
ACTGAAGGCAGGACAAGAAGCTGAACCAGAACGGTCTTTGCTCTTGTCACACAACATCACAATAAACTTATGCATATACACACACACACACACACATAGACATACAGACAGAGGCTGGTACCATTAGCAACACTGAGAGACTCTGCCAAAGTCTTTAGGAATTTTGATTTCTGGGAGGGGATGCACAAAGGACTGATACTTTGCATGTACAGAATATATCACATTGTACCTGGGGAGTCACAAAGTAGTTTACAAACTTGAATTCAAGGAGCTTGACAGCTGCCCGGAGCAGGACCAGGTGATGGTGGGGCTGCGAGCTGCAGCGGGATGCGCTGGACTGGGTTTCACTCTGCCGGAGCAGGTGAGAGGGTCTGGGGGCCAGTGCACTGGGGGAGGGGCTGTCACCCCAGTGACTGAAGCCCGGAGCACTGACCCCCTCACCCCTCTTGTGGCTGAAGTCCAGAGCCCCAACCTCCCTCCCTGCTCTCCAGTGGATGAGTCCCAGAGCCCAGACCCCCCACTCCCTTCCACCTCCCCAGCGGCTGAAGCTTGGAGTCCTGACCCCCTCCCATGGCAGCCAAAGACCAGGTCTCTTCCCTTCATCTCGAACCTGGACCACAAGCCCGGAGTCCTCCCTTCCCCCCTCCGCCCTGGGTGCTATAGCCCGGATCCTGGAGTCTCTACCCAGTTGTGGGAGACCAGAGCCCCAAACCCAGAGCTCCCCCTCCATCGATCAAGCCTGGAGCCCTGAGCCCATCTCCACCCCCGGGAGTTGTTTCGGAAGATGGTACACATCTATGTAGGGCCCTATGATCTCTCTTTTATTATTGGGGATTTTCCAATTTAGTATTTTCTGAGTTTTGTCCTTTCCATTTCTTAAAAATTAATTCCGTCTTTCTGGTTTTTGTGTTAATCACAATTGTTTGATACACTGACCACAGTTAAGTAGCTTTACTATAAATGCACACAAATGTTCAGAAGTGGCTTGCAAGGAGAGAAACTGATTTAAATAAAACTTCCTGCAGATGCCCAGTGTACGGCAAAAGTGACACTTTTAACTGACCTTTTAAAGTAGCCGTCAGTAACACGACCAGCTGACATTGCTGAACAGTGACACTACAGTCCACAGCAGTGTGTGTGTGCATGGGGGAGGGAGGTTGTGCGGGGAGTGGAGTGTGTGTGTGTGTGTGTGTTGGTGGAGAGTATGTATGGGTGTGTTGGGGAGTGGGGGAGGAGTGTGAGGGTGGAAGTTTATGGGGCGCAGTGGAGATGAGTGTGTGGGGGTGGGGGTGGAAGTTTGTGGGGGCAGTGGAGGTGAGTGTGTGGGTGGGGGCGAGGGTGGAAGTTTGTGGGGGCAGTGGAGGTAAGTGTTTGGGTTGTGGGTGGGGGTGAAAGTTTGTGGGGGCAGTGGAGGGGAGTGTGTGGGTGGTGGTGGGTGGAAGTTTGTGGGTGCAGTGGATGTGAATGTGTGGGTGGGGGTGGAAGTTTGTGGGGGGCAGTGGAGGTCAGTGTGTGGGTGGGGGTGTGTGTGGGTGAAAGTTTGTGGAGGCAGTGGAGGTGAATGTGGGGGTGGGTGGAAGTTTGTGGAGGTGAGTGTGTGGGTGGGGGTGGGGGTGGGTGGAAGTTTGTGGGGGCAGTGGAGGTGAGGGTGGGGGTGGGTGGAAGTTTGTAGGCCCCCCGCTCTGCCTCGGCCCCGCCCCGCTCTGCCCCGGCCCCGCCCCCAGCCCGTCCCTTCTCCGGCTCATCTCCCCCTGCTCTGTCCCCGCCCCCAGTCCCGCCCCTGCTCCGCCCACGCCCTGAGCCCCGCCACTGGATCGCCCGCAGCCCCCTCCGCCCTGCCCCGGCCCCGCCCCCAGCCCCGCCCCTGCTCCGGCCCCGCCTCGCCCGGGGGCCTGGCCTCAGCCCTGATCGCTCTGCCCCACCCCCCCAGCCGCCACTTGCCCCGCCCACTGCAACGTCCTTTCGCCTCCCCAGAGCCCCCGCCCCTGAAACTCCTCTAC
>NW_027059273.1:0-2000 GCF_011386835.1 Chrysemys picta bellii | reverse complement strand
TCTTCTGTAGCGTTTCTGAGCCGGATTTACTATTCGGGTCACCAGTCCCTGCCCTCCCGTGCTTTTCCTGTATTCTGTTAATCTTTGCCAGTGTCTTACTCCTCTACATTGTTACTGTTCACATGATCTTGTTCTCTTGTATAGTCCAGATGTCTCTTAGTCTCACACTCCTTCAGCATAACCCTCAGTTCATGTGCTCACCATCTGATGCCTCCGTTACGCTTCAGCACCTCAAAGTCCAATCCAGGCTTCTTCCTTTTACCAGCAAAAAGCATGTGGTGAAGGCCATGAGCTCCCACCAGAGATGGGTCCTGCTGAGAACATTCCTCAAGAGCGTGTTTTCCCTGCCACTTCTAGTGACATTGCAGGTGCAAGGAGTAATCAGGGGTATAAGCGGCCAGTACACAAAGGTAACTGAAGAATGGTTTCCTGTTACTTACTTTGGGCCCATATTGGTGATATGTGACTACACTGTCAGCGAAATTTCTCATGGAACGCCATTGTGGAGTATCAGTTGGGGACTTTAGCCCCGGTGACGTGGCCCTGATCATTCGTCCCATGCATACAGCAAGTAGCTGCCACATTCCCAATTATGAAAATGATCCATCCCTTTTCAATTTACTAGGGAACTACTGGGGATCCCAATCTGGGTGGTGAAGCTAGAATGAGGCATGTGGAATGAGGAAAACGTACTTAGTGCTTGCCCCAGAAATGGGGCTGGCTATTGTTTGATCACTGACCGGGTATTTCTGATGTGTGGCACCTCCCACAGCTAGGTCCTCTTGCATGAAGGGGCTGAATAAAGTTGGGGTCCTGCGGCACTCGATACAGCCACATTTTCAGCCTGAACTTTACTTTAGTCCCTACCTGTGACCTGCAATTATTTGCAGTTACACCTTAGCTCACGTGGGCACCTGAAATACCTGATTTCATACCTAAATCCAGTACTTTGGCATCGAAGTGATCAACTTGACGGGTGAAAAGACCAGTAGGAGCAAAGCTGCGCCTGCAAATTGTGGGTGTAAATACGGTGGCAAATCTTTAAACATCTGACCCGTACTGTCAGAGTTGCTAAAGCTTTCAGTGCCTGCGCTTTTTTAATTCTGAAAAGCCATTTACGGCCCTAAAGTTGAGGGGAGAGAAATTACGGACACTGGACCAAATTCACTACCAAAGTCAATAGAATTTAGAACACTTAATTTGCCTCACATCTCGCATGCTCACATATGCTCTCTCTAACCAAATCATTGGAGTGAATAGTATCTAAGACCCAGAGGAGTAAAGGGCAAAGACACAGGGCCGGTGCAACCCATTAGGCGGTCGCCTAAGGCGCTACAATTTGGGGGGTGGCGACCACAGCAGTATTTCGGCGGCGGGACCTTACGCCGCCTCTGTGGGGGGCGGCATTTCGGGGCGGGACCTTCCGCCGCCTAGGGCAGCAGAAAAGCTGGCGGCACTCCTGCAAAGACAAGGTGATATATTTATTAAAGTGATATTTATTTCTAATGTTAAAAAATCTCATTTCAATGTAGGACTTTCTTTTGCTATAACATTTTCCTTACTCTCTGATAAGGGCTTTGCTGCATGTTATCTTCCCAAGGGAGGCATTGATGAATTCATTACATCAGGTTTGGGGGATGATTTGGAAGATCAATTATAAGAAAAGGGTCATTTATACTGCAGATGTCTTTCTGTTATCAGTTTCCTTTAGTTTATAATGGAAATGAGGCAGGGATATAACGATGCATCTGGCTTTCTGGGTGATTGTCAAGAGCACAGCTTTGAATCACGGCAGGCCAATATCAGTTGAAACGTGAGGCTAGTTTTCTTGAGATTCCTGAAGGATTCACTGCCCAGAACAAATCTAAATACGGTTTCTCTTGTGCTCAGGGCACCCACATTATTGAATAAGTGAAGTAGCTAATTATTTAGCAACTATTGTGTACAAGAAGTATGGGCCAGACCCTTCGCTGGTATGAATCCGTGTAGCTTCATGCCCG
>NW_027059272.1:0-2000 GCF_011386835.1 Chrysemys picta bellii | reverse complement strand
GTGGCATACTCGCGACATGTCTGAAAAGCATAAGACGCCGTCTGCGGACAATGGCCCCAGTAGTCTGTAGACCGGAGCGACCATAAACATCTGCTTTACAAATGAAGTCATTCCACTCTATGCCCAATATACAACGTTGGCATTTTATGTGGAAAGCCTCCAGCTTTGCCCACTCTGAGTGGCGCAGTCCCAATGTTTCGCAACCGTACAGCAGTACAGAGAGGATACAGCTCGATTAGATCCTGAACTTGGTTGTCGTGCCGAGATGATGTTGATTCCGTATTCATCGTAAACGACCCATGGCAGGGGCTGCAATGCCACACTCAGGCACCTAAATAAATGGCCTGAACTTTCTCAAATGCTGAATACCAAGAACTTCTCACTCGAATCTGCCGAAGCCGTGGCTGTTCAGCTCCTCTGAAAATCAATCCACTCGTTTAGATGCCTGAATATGAATGTTAGTGCCAGACTTTGGACAGTGACATAGGAAGACATTGGCCTGAGCCTATGCATGGACTCTCATCCTACAATCCAGCCCCTCAACAGATACGTCGCAGCTTCTGACTGTGAACCATTCAGCTACAATGGGGAGGCCTAGATGCTGTAAGTGAATTAACATGTAATGATAGATAGACAGATAGATAGATAGTATAAGCTATTCTTTCTACCATCTGCCGTACGGATTTGCTCTGTAGAGCTTGCTGTCCCTGTTACTCATGGGTATTTATGTTGCAGAGCCCCACATGAGAGAGGGAAGGATTTCAGGCCCAAGGCCCAAGTGGGGCAGGAAGAAGCATACGCTCACCTCAGTTGCCATCTTTGCTGAGGTAAGTTTTGTTGACTTGTTGAACTGAGATTGCAAAGCGTTGCTCAGTCCCATATTCTCACAACTGGCAGTGCCCCATATATATGTCTGGGGCACCTTGAAATCTCATTTCTCTCACGTCTCTGTCTTCCTTCCATAACAGGATGAGTTGCAAGACAGCTGGTTCATTACATCAGCCACGGCATTATTGACCTTTTCCCTTTCTTCTGATTAGCCTCCGATCTCTGTTACATTCTTTGTGACGTTGTAGGAAGAGATGGAATCTGTGCATTAGCCCTCTCATGCTATGGAGCCACGAGAAGGTTTGACAGCAGAAGTAGATGCAGTGTGGACAAATCTATGAGGGACTAACAGGTTCATGCCATATAGCAGGCCTGCACAACATACGGCCCGCGGTGGCGTGCCTGCCCGCCGACAGGAGCCAGCAATGCGGGCGGCTGAGTCCAGCTGCGGTGGCGGGGCTTTCAGGCGCCCCCCCAAACACAATGCCGGCGCCGGCGCAAGGATATTTTTGCGCCCTCGCGCGCCACCGTCCCCCCTGCCCCAAGCGGGACATGGGGATGGAGCCCTCGCGTGCCGCCACGCCCCCAACCCCCCCCCCGTGCCCCAAGTGAGACACGGGGATGGAGCCCTCGCGCGCCGCCGCGCCTCCACCCGCCCCCGCCCTAAGCAGGACATGGGGATGGAGCCCTCGCACGCTGCCACGACTGCACCCTCCCCCACCCCAAGCGGGACACGGGGATAGAGCCCTCGCACGCTGCCACGCCTCCACCACCCCCCGCGCCGCAAGCGGGACATGGGGATGGAGCCCTCGTGCGCCGCCACGCCTCCACCACCGCCCGCACCGCAAGCGGGACACAGGGATGGAGCCCTCGCACGCCGCCGCGCCTCCACCACCGCCCGCACCGCAAGCGGGGCACGGGGATGGAGCCCTCGCGCGCTGCCGTGCCTCAACCCGCCCCAGCCCTAAGCGTGACACGGGGATGGAGCCCTCGCACACTGCCACGACTCCACCCCCCCCGACCCAAGCGGGACACGGGGATGGAGCCCTCGCGTGCCGCCACGCCTCCACTCCCCACGCGCCCGAAGCGGGACACGGGGATGGAGCCCTTGCGCGCCGCCACGCCTCCACCCCCCCCCGCACCGCAAGCGGGACATGGGGATGGAGCCCTCG
>NW_027059271.1:0-2000 GCF_011386835.1 Chrysemys picta bellii | reverse complement strand
GATCTTGATTCCAGGACTCATTTTCAAGCTCTGGGAATTTTACTGGCCCATTTTCTAGGAATTTTGCTACCTCCTCTTTCAAAGCAACGAAACGCTGGAGCACTCTTCCTCGACTCAATCACCTAATTTCTGTATAGTAGATTAAGACATTGCACTCGGTGTCTACCCCTTCAAGAAAGGCTCGAAATGTCCTATGTTTTAGTCCTCTAGAACGGATGTAGTTTACAATGGAAACTACCACTGACATTACATGCTCAAATTTTAAAACTTTGCTACAAAAAACCTGCTGATGTATAATGCAGTGATGTTTGGTTATTTCTCTCCCAATAAATTCTTCAAGAAGAGTAACTGCTCCAACATTTTTTTGGCACATAGCTGGAGCACCATCAGTACAAATGGCCACCAAGTTTGTGAAATCTAATCCCGACTTATCATTCATGCACTTTATCACTTCACTGGAGATTTCCTTTCCGGTTGTGCGACCTGTCATGGAGCACATGCCAGCAAGTTCTTCAGTAATTTCAAAGTTTTTATCAATACCTCAATAAAAATAAGAAGTTGGGCGGTGTCTTTTAAATCAGTGCTTTCATCCATAGCTAGGGAGTAAAAGCAGAATTCACTGACTCTCTGCTTTAACTGATCACTTAAATTGGTAGAAATGTCAGCTATTCTTCTCCTTACAGTCATGCGTGATAGACTGACATTCTCAAATATTCCCCTCTTTTCTGGACATAACTCAGATACAGCAATCAACATACACTTTTTTAATAACTCGCCTTCTGTGAAGCATTTCCCAGCAGCAGCAATTTCCTTAGAAATTTTAAAGCTTACTTTAGTAACTGTATCATTCTCAGTGCTCACTTTCTTGAAAATTTGCTGTTCTCTACTAAGGTTTTTCGCTAAACTGGCTACTTTAATTATTTTTTCATTTGGGCTCAATTTGGCGAGATTGGGATGCTTAGTTTCAAAGTGCCACCGAACATTGTATTCTTTCGGAACGACTAACGTTTCGCGACACACGAGGCACAGTATTTTGTCTTTGGAAATAGTACATAAGTATTTATTCGTCCATTCAGTGTTGAAAACTCTGTGCTCTGATTCTATTTTTCTCTTTTTCTTTTCACTCATGGTATCCATTATGAAGCTCAAGATTTTGTTGAATAAATTCACACACAAGGGAAACACTCACAGTCACACACAAAGAGAAGAGATATCTCACGGCGCATGGCACACTAGCAAGGCACTGACGGTGTGTGGAAGCCTGTAGGTCCAGGGGTCACTATATTACTGCACACAGCAGTCAATCAATGCAGTTGTAGATAACTCTCTGCATTATGCATTTTTGTATAACTTTTATATGACTTTGTATTGAACCTTGGTACTATGTTATAGCGGGCTCCTAAGATAGTATAATTAAGGTAAAAGAAAAATTTCTTCTGTGCAAATTTTTGAAGCAGAGTTCAAATTTGTGTGCCATGAGGCAAATGCGCCCAAGTGAGTAAAATGCTTATACATTTAAAAAGTTTTAATTTGCAATTTGTGTCAATTTATATGGGTTTTCAGATAGAGACATCATAAGTAAAAAAAGAAAAACAAAAGTTTGTGTTTTAAATTGAAAATTTTCCTAAAAAATATCAATAAATGATTATCAGCCAAGAATAAGATATGTAATTACAAATGCATTTTAATTTCTTTATTGGTCGAAATGTCAAAGACTGCTAAACTAACCTTACTGTTTTTCCCTGCGATCTTTTTCATTTGCCCATTCAATATAAACTCTGTCCAAATCTATCAGTCCTCAATCCAGCTGGTAACTCTTAATACACATCAGCACCCCACATAGAACCCCCCACTCGCTAGTTTCCCAATACACACAGATTTCTCTTCCCTCCCTCCCAGTGCCCTTCCCCACAGCCCCACCACCACAACTAAACAATGCCCCACACAGACCCCAGTGCCCTGACACACACAGATCTTTGAGTGGGAGTTCCATTGGAGGA
>NW_027059270.1:0-2000 GCF_011386835.1 Chrysemys picta bellii | reverse complement strand
GTAACCAGGGCGGACCCAGAGAACAGAAGGGTGTGCTGTCTCCCGGGCGCTAAGATACGGGATGTGGACTTGTGGCTGAAAAGGATCCTAAAAGGAGCAGGTAAGAACCCCTTGATCATCCTTCACGTAGGAACAAATGATACGGCTAGGTTCTCGTTAGAGAGAATCAAGGGAGATTATGCCAGGCTGGGGAAGACGCTTAAGGAATTCGAGGCTCAGATCATCTTCAGTGGGATTCTGCCTGTTCCTAGAGAAGGGCAGTAAAAGGGTGAAAGGATTGTGATGACAAATAGTTGGCTAAGGGAGTGGTGCTATAAAGAGGGCTTTGGGATGTATGGCCACTGGGAGGCTTTCGGGGACAGAAAACTGTTCTCACGGGACGGACTTCACCTGAGTAGGGAAGGAAATAGACTTCTGGGAGGGAGGCTGGCTCATCTCATCAAAAGAGCTTTAAACTAGGAATTTGGGGGAGACGGTTCGGAGATGTCCAGTTAATCTCCACACCAGATTATAACATTGAGAGGGAGGACAATGAGATAAGAACAGATACAGCCAGGGGGAAGAGATTGGACATAAGGGGGGGGGGGGTGGATACCAGACTAATGGGTCATACTAGCAGTACGGTGTCCATATCAAATGGGAGAACGAATGTGAGAGAGGCCAAAAGGCATAAATTAAGATGTTTATACACCAATGCGAGAAGCCTAGGTAACAAAATGGAGGAATTGGAGCTCCTGGTCTGAGAAATGAAACTGGATATCGTAGGAATAACTGAAACGTGGTGGAATAGTAGTCATGACTGGAGTACAGGTATGGAAGGGTATGTGCTGTTTAGGAACGACCGGATCAAAGGTAAAGGTGGGGGAGTAGCATTGTATGTCAATAATGAGGTAAACTGTAAAGAAATAATAAGCGATGGAATGGATAAGACGGAGTCTGTCTGGGCATTACTCACATTGGGTAAAAGAACTACTAGAGCCTCCCCTGGGATAGTGCTTGGGGTGTGCTATAGACCGCCGGGATCTAGCCTGGATATGGACAGAGAACTCATTAACGTTTTTAGGGAAGTAAATACTAATAGGAACTGTGTAATCATGGGAGACTTTAACTTCCCAGATATAGATTGGGGAACAAATGCTAGTAACAATAATAGGGCTCAGATTTTCCTAGACGTAATAGCTGATGAATTCCTTCATCAAGTAGTTGCTGAACCGACGAGGGGGGATGCCATTTTAGATTTGGTGCTGGTGAGTAGTGAGGACCTCGTTGAGGAAATGGTTGTAGGGGACAACCTTGGCTCAAGTGATCATGAGCTAATTCAGTTTGAACTAAATGGAAAGATTAACAGAATTAAATCGGAGACTAAGGTTTACGATTTCAAAAGGGCTAACTTTAATAAATTAAGGAGACTGGTTAGGGAAGTGGATTGGACTAACATATTTAGGATCTAAAGGTGGAAGGCGCCTGGGATTATTTCAAGTTGAAGTTGCAGGAGCTGTCAGAGGCGTGTATCCCAAGAAAGGGAAAACGGTTCATAGGCAGGAGATTTAGACCGAGCTGGATGAGCAAGCATCTCAGAGGGGTCATTAAGAAAAAACAGGAAGCATACAGAGAGTGGAAGAGGGGGGGGATCAGCAAAGAAACCTACCTTATTGAGGTCAGAGCATGTAGAGATGGAGTGAGAAAAGCAAAAAGCCGAGTAGAGTTAGACCTTGCGAGGGGAATTAAAACCAATAGTAAGAGCTTTTATAGCCATATAAATAGGAAGAAAACAAGGAAAGAAGAAGTGGGACCGCTTAAGACTGTAGATGGAGTGGAGATTAAGGATAATCTAGGCAAGGCACAATATCTAAATAAATATTTTGCATCGGAATTTAATGAGGCTAATGAAAGGCTGAGGAATAGTAGAAGCGAGACGGATGGGGATAAAGGAGTGGGGATTGACATTACCGTATCCGAGGTAGAAGCCAAACTCGAACAGCTTAACGGGACTAAATCGG
>NW_027059269.1:0-2000 GCF_011386835.1 Chrysemys picta bellii | reverse complement strand
ACTAGACGGCTACGGAGATCCAGAGGGAATCCCAGAAGCATGCACTGGAGTTAGCCGAGTGGCTAGGCAGACGTTCTGCAGAAAAGGACCTAGGCCCCAGGGGTTACAGTGGACGAGAAGCTGGATATGAGTCGACAGTGTGCCCTTGTTGCCAAGAAGGCTAACGGCATTTTGGGCTGTAGAAGTAGGGGCATTGCCAGCAGATCGAGGGATGTTATTATTCCCCTCTATTTGGTATTCGTGAGGCCTCATCTGGAGTACTGTGTCCAGTTTTGGGCCCCACACTACAAGAAGGATGTGGACAAATTGGAAAGAGTCCAGCGGAAGGCAACAAAAATGATTAGGGGGCTGGAGCACATGACTTATGAAGAGAGGCTGAGGGAACTGGTCTGCAGAAGAGAAGAATGAGGGGGGATTTGATAGCTGCTTTCAAGTACCTGAAAGGGGGTTGCAAAGAGGATGGATCTAGACTGTTCTCAGTGGTAGCAGATGACAGAACAAGGAGCAATGGTCTCAAGTTACAGTGGGGGAGGTTTAGGTTGGATATTAGGAAAAACTTTTTCACTAGGAGGGTGGTGAAGCATTGGAATGGGTAACCTAGGGACGTTTGTAAGGTCAGGCTTGACGAAGCCCTGGCTGGGATGATTTAGTTGGGGTTGGTTCTGCTTTGAGCAGGGGTTTGGACTAGATACCTCCTGAGGTCCCTTCCAACCCTGATCTTCTATGATTCTATGATCAGGGGAGGTCCCAGAGGATTGGAAAAAAGGCAAATATAATGCCCATATTTAAAAAAGGGAAGAAAGAGAACCCTGGGAACTACAGACCGGTCCGCCTCACCTCAGTCCCCGGCAAAGTCAATACAGAGGACAACCAGTTCAAGAGACAGAAATGAAAGGTCCTTCCTGGCATCTTGTAAAGAAAACATGGAGTAATGAAGCCCTTTCAACACAGTTGAGCAGTGAACACCCTGAACTCAATGTGGTGGTGTAATTTTTGATAGTTATTTCTCTCAAGCTGGAAGAAAACAATAGTCACTGAAAATGTGCAGATGGTAAACAATGAAGAGGACAGGTCACTGATACAGAGTGATCTGGATTGCTTGGTAAACTGGGTGCAAGCAAACAGTGTTTTTAATATGGCTAAATATAAATGTGTACATCTAGAAACAGTGTGGGGGGGGGGGAGGAAGTGAGCCCAAAACTTACAGAATGGGGAATTCTATCCTGGGAAGCAGTGATTGTCCACCACAACCTCCAAATCATTTTTCAGTCAGCTGAACATGAGTTCCCACTGTGATGCTGTGGCCAAAAGAGCTAATAAAATCCTGGGATGCACAAACAGGGGAATCTCAAGTAGGAGTAGAGAGGTTATTTTATCTCTATAGCTGGCAACAGTGCAACCACGCCTGGAATACGGTGTCCAGTTTTGATGCCCGCGATTCAAGAAGGATGTTGATACACTGGAGAGGGTTCAGAGACTTGATTAGAGACTATAAGAATCTACATGGGGAATAAATATTTAATAGAGGGCTCCTCAATCTATCAGAGAAAGGTATAACATGATCCAATGGCTAGAACAGGGGTCGGCAACCTTTCAGAAGTGGTGTGCCAAGTCTTCATTTATTCACTCTAAGGTTTTGCGTGCCAGTAATACATTTTAACGATTTTAGAAGGTCTCTTTCTAGAAGTCTAGAACTACTGTTGTATGTAAAGTAAATAAGGTTTTTAAAATGTTTAAGAAGCTTCATTTAAAATTAAATTAAGAAGCAGAGCCCCCCGGACCAGTGGCAAGGACCCAGGCAGCGCGAGTGCCACTGAAAATCAGCTCGCGTGCCGCCTTTGGCACACTTGCCATAGGTTGCCTACCCCTGGGCTAGAAGTTGAAGGTAGATAAATACAGACTGGAAATAAGGCATACCTTTTAACAGCTGGAGCAGTTAACCACTGGAACAACTTATTAAGGATTGTGGTGGATTCTCCATCACTGATGATTTTAAAATC
>NW_027059268.1:0-2000 GCF_011386835.1 Chrysemys picta bellii | reverse complement strand
CTTGTACTCACTTAATAGCTCTCTCTTTGTAGTTAATAAACTTGTTTTATTGTTTTATCTACACCAGTATGTTTAAGTTAAAGTGCCTGGGTAACTCTATTTAAGATCATAAGCTGGTGTCTATCATTCCCTTTAAGCAATAACAGACTTAATATATTTGGACTGTCTAGGAGAGGGTGGGCTGTACAGGACATACATTTCTGGGGGGAAATATGGGACTGGGAATGTGTTGGGGTCACCCTGAAATATAACCCAGGCTGGTGAGAGCCGGGGTGTGACTGGCAGTACGCAGTTACATACAGGCACATCTGGGAGTGACCTACACGCTGGCAAGCTGTTTTTGAGCAGCCCAGGTTGGGCATTACAACAGTCAGGCATTGCAAGGCACCCCAGGTTTCAGGGCAAGGGTGACACAGCCCCCCACTAGTCTAAACTGCACCCAGATATGTCACAGTGGGGATGGGTGGGAAATCCCTTCCTGACCCCTATTGGTGGCCAGCAGAAACCCTGAAGCATGAGGTTTTAGGAAAATAAGACAAAAACCAGAAGTGAGCCCCACGGTTGCTGAGCCCTGCCCCCCACCATGACAAACAATCTTGTCATACAATCACATTCTTAAATTTGTCCAGCTTGCTCTTAAAACTAAGTTATTTGCCCTGACAACGCCAATTGAGAGGCTGTTCTAGAACTTCACCTCTCTGATGGTTATGTCTATTTGTTCTTGTGCCAACATTGTCCTTTAGCTTAAATAACTCACTTTTCTCCCGAAAGTATTTATAGAGAGCAATGATATCCTCTCTCAGCCTTCTGTTCCCTAGACTAAGCAAGCCAAGCTCCTCTAGTCTCATAAGATAGGCCCTCCGTTCCCCTGCTGATCCTAGTAGCTCTTCTCTGCTGTCACTATCGCATCATCACTGCCACATTGTACACTCCTTTCTTAATTGTCACACAGACATCCCATCACCCAAACAGAGGACTTTGAAGATGCTGAAATGTCAGACACACAGGATCCATCCAACATGTGACTTCACAAACAGAATCATCTGCTGTCAACTGACTACACAGATTGATAAAACTATTCACCCATGCAATATCATTGCCATGGAAAAACAGCATCAGCAGGTCACTCATTTCTGTTTTATAAGAGGTATGCAATGCTTTGGGGTTTGTTTGTTTTTTTTTACAATTGATCTTAAGTCCCATAGGGTCAGCAAATATTCTATATTGGATGACCAGCTGTCTACTGTGGAAGAAGAGTGGACTTCATTTTAGGATTCTATCACAGAGTTTGCTGGACAAAAACTGGGATTTAAGAGAATAAAAAAACAATGTTGGATTACAGATGATACCGTCAAATTACGGGAAAGAAAGAAAGAGGCCTGTTGGAATGATCATAAGCAATGGTGGAATAGTATGACTCAGTGCTTTGAGGAAGCCTCTGAAAGACATGACTAGAAATGTAAATTTGAGATTTTGAAGGATTTTGGACATCCTAACTGGTGTCCATTCTCGCAGCTTCTGCCAGTGAAGGACAAAAATTTAGCAAAGGTATAACAAGAGCCAATGGCTGGAAGTTGAGGCTAGATAAATTCAGAGAGGAAACAAAGGGTAAATTTCAAAGCGTGAGGGTAATTAACCATTGGCACAATTTATCAAGGGTTATGCTGGATTGTCCATCCCTGGCAATTTTAAATCAAGATGAAGTGTTTTTCTACAAGCTCTGCTCTAGGAATGATTGTGGGGCGGGTCTCTGGCCTGTGCTGTGCAGAAGCTCAGACTGAATGGTCCCTTTGGGCTTTCGAGACCGTGACTTATCATCCCCATGTAGAGGTGGAGATCCGAAATACAGAAAGAGTGACTTGCTCAGCATCATATATGGACTTGGGCTAATCAAAGCCTTGAACCCCCGTCTTAGGAAGCTAAGGCTAATGTTTGACCCACCAACCCATCCTCCCTTCCTGCTAAACAGTACCCTGAGATATGACTCATGCCTTTCTCTC
>NW_027059267.1:0-2000 GCF_011386835.1 Chrysemys picta bellii | reverse complement strand
TCAGTAATAAGCTCCCCAAATTTGTTAATAAGCTCCTCGAATTTTAGACTCCTCTGGACTGGGACACTTTGTGGGGTTACCATGGTCACCGCCCCTCCTCTCGGTGTACTCCAGCTGTAAAACAGCTGACGGAGAAGTAAGCACCATAAGCCCTTCTCAAATTGAGAAATCACTATAAGATATTTATCAGGAGCAAGTCAGGGATGCCTTCTATTATTTTTCTAAGGAAAGTATTGAACAGAATAAATTATCCATTCAGACGTGTTTTAACAGACCCACAAATGTCCCTGGAGGCCTTTGTGCAAGACTACATCAAAATCCATGGGGGAGGATTAGCTAGAAGACCAAGCAGTGGCATCCTGTGGGCCCATAGAGATCCTTGGAATTTAATGTGTTCCCTCTTTGAGAAGGAAATAGTAAAGGAAAAATCTCAAGAGATGAAAGAAATAGCCATGGATCGTGTATACATTGCATGTAATATCCTGGGGAGAAGATTTAATAGGAAGATTGAGCAACTGGAAGAGGCGAGACAAGTCTTGTCCAGAGAGCAGGAAACTAATAACACATTGAGAGAACAGCTTAGCAAGACAAGAGAGATAAATTCCGTACTCCTTGATCAAAGGACAGTTTGGCAAGAGACCTAAGCTCCAGCAAGTAACAATTACAAAAGGCTGGTTATGAAATTCTGATGTGGCAAGAAGTGAGAATAGCAGAGCTAGCTCACAGAACACAGGCATTAGAACAAACTTGTGACATTCTGGAGAATATGTATTGTCAGGTAATAGACACCGAAGGTGAGAATAAGCAGATACCTCAAGTAGACGAGGAGGATAATTGTATGGAAATGGAGTTGCCACATGTGTATGTTGTAAATATAATTCCAGATATTCCAGTAGCTATGGTGGGACCTGGGGAAGAACTACCCACAAGTGGAGGTCGAATCTCACCCCCACTTACCAGATTGAGAGCTAAACTCAAACAAGAACAACAGAAAACTGAACAATCTGGAGGGTTGGGAATAGAGGAAGTATCAGACACAGACACAGACACAGAAAATTGGGGGGAAGAGAATGAGAAATGTAAAGACGCCGACAGTAGTGAAGCAAGGAAAAAGCAAGTCGTAGACTGTCTCGATGGAAGCTTTGGTAAGAAATTAAATATTGCAGGTTTAAGACAAGAAATGAAATGAGCAGCAATGAGTAGCTGTTGTGAGAGTGAGATGAAAGAGGGACAAAGAATAACCAAGCCAAACATGTCACAAACCCATCCGCAATTGTGCAGTTTGTTACAAGAAACTCAGGAAACTATAGAAGTTGCTGTGAAGGCCTGTAAGAAGGCAATCTTAAATATCAGTAGCTCTCAGGAAAGACAGAAGTCTTTTATTTGCCTGGGTTCTTTCCATAGAATCCCACCACAGGCTTCTTTTTGGGCTAACAAATCAGCACGATGATTTTCCTGAGCATATGGCCCGGTTTTACTATGAGCTTGCACCGTCTGAATTATGGGTTGCTGTTCTGGAGTGGAGCAAGTTGCAGCCGTGTTGGTCCAGGGATATTAGAGAGACAAAGTGGGTGAGGCAATACCTTTTACCGGAGCCGAGCATCATGATTTTCTGCCCAATTTACAGACGGTGCAAAATTCGTCTTACAGTTTCCTTACCTGTTTTCGGTATTATCTTAGCCTAAGTTTAAGCTTGGGGAGGTTTCCAGAGGAAACAGAGCTGGAGGGTGGCAGGACATTTTTCTATCATGGCCTTGTGCGGAACCCTACACTAAGCATATTGCTACACCATT
Source organism: Chrysemys picta bellii (assembly GCF_011386835.1). Taxonomy (NCBI): domain Eukaryota; kingdom Metazoa; phylum Chordata; order Testudines; family Emydidae; genus Chrysemys; species Chrysemys picta. The sequence goes on along the minus strand of NW_027059267.1, from coordinate 207 downwards.
CAGAATGAAGGAAAGTACATGTACACACATGTGGTCTCCATAGCTGTTTCTCAGGTAGGGCGATTCAAACTATATAATGTATAGCACTAAACATAAGGGCGAATGAAAATGTAAAGCTCCTGTTTTTGAAGCAGCGTGGACATAAAAGTTCATTCCATGCAAGCTGAGCACTTCCAATTTGGGTTTAGGATTTAAATTGGTGCTTTG
>NW_027059266.1:0-2000 GCF_011386835.1 Chrysemys picta bellii | reverse complement strand
GTGGGGGAGGAAGGAGAGAAGATAGAGAAAAAGGCAAGACTTCTTCAGAGGGGAAATACATACAGAAGCTTCATTGATTCGGTTCCCTTTCCTCTCCTGAGCATCCTTTTGTTTTTCCCTTCAGAGATTCCTATGCTCCCACTTTAAAGGTAGGCAGCTCTTCGGATTGCTGTATGCCAAACTGAGAACGATATTTCAGTGACCTGACATATATGCCAAATGGTAAGACAGAGTAAAAATACATTGTACTTCTATAGATGTTTTTATTTTTTTAATCAGAAGGATCCCACAGCAATTTAAAAGAATTAATTAATTAAGTCTTACAAGATGACTATAATGAAAACATAACAACCTCCATTTTACAGGTGAGTAAACTGAGAAAGATTAAGTGACTTGCACTCACTCACACAGTGAGTTATTGTCTGAGCTGGGGCTAGAATCAAGATCTCCTGACGCTCAGTTCCCTGCTCTTACCAATGGGCTAACATACACAACCCCATAGTTGTCTCTTATGCTATGCGGTGTACAGTTCCAAACTCCGTCTTTTCTGGTGTGTGCATTAATGCAAACTGCATTTTATGAAGACGGGAATACACGATACGATAGTCTGTACGATAGATTTAATAAGCATTTACAAATTACTTTTAATCTTCAACAAGTTTGGGAATATATGCGAAAGCTAAATTAGGGAATACCTAGAGTTTTTAAAAAATCATCTGGCTATATATCTTCTCTCACCCAAAGGCCTGTGCAGGATTTATGGTATTTAAGTCTTGTCTACACAGATATTAGCCACCAGTGTAAAACCAAGGTGAGCTGCACCTGGGCAAACTGCACTGCAGCAGTGTTAACCATGTTTACACTACAGGTTTGCCCTGGTGCAGCTATACTTAAGGCAAGGCCTAAGACACCCAGCTTAGAGGTAGAAGAACACAAAAAAATATTTCTAATATTCTCTACACATCATCTAAGGGCTTTAACGTTGCCAGTGTAGACTAGCCCGAAGCTACTACTTCCGTAAAATATGTGGCAGATACAGAACACAATGTGGTGTGACACACAAGTTTTACTGGGTTCACTTGAGAGGAACTACATAATTTACTCATTCCATAGCACCTCACACTGACATATATTACCTACATATAAATTAGCAACTACAGAGAAGCTGAGAGGGTTTAAATCTCTGAGTTTGTAAATCACCTGCAAAGTGTTTGTCTCTGTTAGCAATCTGGAATGGGGGAGTGGCTCTGCCATGGGACAAAGCAGAGTTAATCAAAGGAAAGGCTCTTTGGGAGCCAAGAACTGTAGCCTCCTGCTTTTTTTCCAGGTCTGTGTATCTTTCATAGAATATCAGGGTTGGAAGGGACCTGAGGAGGCCATCTAGTCCAACTCCTGCTCAAAGCAGGACCCATCCCCAGACAGATTTTTGCCCCAGAGCATAGAAAATTAGGGTAGGAAGAGACCTCGGGAGGTCTTCTATCCAACCCCCTCCTCAAAGCAGGACCCATAGGGTCTCAAGATATCACCTCCCTTCTTTATCTCTTTGATATAGCATTGCCTGAATTTTCTGAGTTTTTGGAAATCCAACTGATATGGCCAGGCTTTGTCCCCTCTGACAACTGAAACACCAGTTAAAAGACAGTGGGCCATATCCTCAGGTGATATGAATCCATGTATCTCCACTGATGGCAACAGAGTTGGGCCAATTTACACTAGCTGAGGACCTGACCAAGTGTGTCTCACCTTTCATAAGAACGGACATCCTAGTGCAAACAATTTTAAACATTTCAGAAACCTTAAGAAAAGTTTCTGGAATGTAGAGACCTTCCCAAATGATGTCTTAGACACTCTGTCCTGGTCCTCAGACTTGGAGTAATCTCCTTTATGTTGGAGTTGATTGCCTGGCTGAGGAACTGCATACAAGTTTATTTCAGGTGTGCGGTGCAGAGGCAATCTAGGAGGTGTTGACAATCCCACACCTCCTCTGAACTTTTCTTCGC
>NW_027059265.1:0-2000 GCF_011386835.1 Chrysemys picta bellii | reverse complement strand
GTGACAGTGAGAAACCAAAAGCAATACAGAATATGCAGTTATGGGAAGACAAAACAAAGGGTGATCTGTACACACACATAATGTGCAATCAAACTATAGAGAATTTAAGAAGATGTAAGGGCACTGGCACTACTGTGGACTTGCCCAATTCGTCTCTTTCGGCACAGGATAATGGCTAGCCTGATTTGTATTCCTCCCGTCTCCCACAAACCCACTTGATAAAATGCTGTAATTGATAATGTTAATGATTAGGGACCTCCTGACTTGTTCTGTTAAAAGTTGTGTGTTAAGTCATGGAAGGTGCTGGATGCCACTTACCACCAGGATCAATACAATTATGTTTGTTAAGTTTTTGTGCTAGAAACAGAGAAAAATGATTGAGTGAAACTGCTGTTTGGAAATGTGAGCAGCTTAAATGTGTCAGCATCTGCAAAATATAAAGGAAAAACTCCCAGAAGCATCAAACCCCAATTAAAGGGGAAGGTATGTGTACAATGAATTGGCTTTTAAAAAAATTCCACTAAAAATCCATTTGCCTTCACTCCACTAATAGTCCAACTGAAGTCAATGGGACCACTCATGGAGTAAAATGCTCTTCAACACGAGTAAGGGTTACAGAGCATAGCCATACCATTTGGGAAGCAGAGGCAAATGTTTCTTTTAGAACCCAGGTAGATAGCAGAAATATTCAGAGTCAAAGATCTAAAGATACAGAATCAATTTAGTTTCATTTATCTTAACTTGATGGCATCCGCCTGCTGTCAGTTTATCTTGTATGAAAAAAGAAGAATCCTATTCCTGGCATCTTGAAAATTAATGAAGCAGGCACGCTTCCATATCAATGATTACTAAATGCAACCTCAGTTTTGGCATGTCCTAATGTCTGAGTAGTTCACTTTGCAACTTCCATCATGTCCTTTTAATGCAGGGTGGGAATGGAATATTATGAATTACATAGAATAGTAGAACAAGCAACAGTCTAAATTCAGGGGAGGGAAAGGATGAGCCACACAAATATCAGTAGAGTGTATCACTGTAACTGAAACAAAACAGTGGGGATGTTAAGGATTCATCACACATCCAGCATGAAACCATTTATTTAAGGAAAGGAAATGTATTGTTAGACATAAGTGAATGCTGGACAAAATTTCCCATATATATTTAAAGTATTTGTGATGAATTTCCTTCAGCAATGCTCAGTTTCTGTGTTCACTTTCCATGAACATTCATGTGATGATCTAGTTTTACAGACACAGATGTTCTCAGAAAGCGAGTATCAAAATCATTCATATTTGTGATAGTAATGTCTACACTACAGATTCATCCACTCAGGGGAAAGGAACAGTTACATGTGACTTACCTGCCCAATCCCAATATACCAACAAAGCTGGAACAGTTAAAATTGAATACTACTGGAGAAATGTTTGCAATCATCCCCCAAGTTTAAAAAAAATTGGTCAGACATTTCTGAATTATGAATAGGTTTGATGACATCATGAGCTGCTCAGGAAATACTTATGAACCAATAAGAAATTAGGGGTAAAATTTTCAAAAGCTGCTAAGTGACTTCAAAACCTAAGTTTCATAGAAGCCCAATGAGATCTAGGTTCCTAAGTGCTTACGTCACTATGGAAAATGAGATTTAGGCTCCTAAATAACTTAGGTAGTTTGGGAAATTTTACTCAAAGGCCCCAAAGTACTCAAGAATCAGTTTAACTTTAAGAGGATTCTCACTGATTTCAGGTTACTCCTAGCCCTGTGCCTTCACACTTCCCATTCCATGACCAAGGAACAGGACTTCAGTGGGAAGCCCTGCAACTTGACCAGAGCTTAAAGTTTAGCACCTGCTTAAGTGCTTTGATCGATGGGGTCCTTACTCTGTTTTACAGAATATTTGTTGTGAATTATTCATTCAACTCTAATTACTACTAATAAAAATAAGTCAAATGGTGAAAGTTACCTTTGATACTTGGGTACAATGTCTTGTGGAAGAAATTCAC
>NW_027059264.1:0-2000 GCF_011386835.1 Chrysemys picta bellii | reverse complement strand
AGTTACAGTTTGACATTTGCTTTCAGGTAGTGTCATGATTGAGCATTAGAGCCAAACATTGACTTTTCATGATCATCGCCACTGGTAAAAATCCACTTGAAAATAAGTGTTTGGAAAGCAAACAGAAAAGGAGCACGAACACAGTCCTAGTATATACATTTAAGACTCGAATGAATATTTGCAGAAATGTTTGTTGTATTTGCCCAACTTTCATTCCTAGATGTTGCAGGAAATATAGCTGTAGGATCCACTTCTGCAAGTCTTCTGTGGCTGTTATTATTATTATTATTTGTGTTAATGCAGTACCTAGGGGCCACCGTTCAAGGGAAAGGACGCCATTGTTCTAAGCACTCAGGGCCGGTGCAACTCATTAGGCGACCTAGGCAGTTGCCTAGGGCGCTGCGATTTGGGGGGCGGCGACCGCGGCGGTTTTTCGGCGACGGGACCTTCCGCCGCCTCTGTGGGGGAGCGGCATTTCGGGGTGGGACCTTCCGCCGCCTAGGGTGGCGGAAAAGCTGGCAGCGCTCCTGTAAGCACTGTAAACACGGCAAAACCAAACAAACCAACTCTGCTGCAGCAAGTCTCAGGCCTAGACTCAGGCCTAAAAACAACCATGTCAGTCTTCTGGCTTGGGCTCTGAAGGGCACTTCCCTTCGCAGGCTCCTGTGCACCAGCCCGAGATGGAACATCTACACAGCTACTTTTAGGCTCTGAGACTAGCTGCCATGGGTTCTTGGTGTTTTTGTTTGCAGTGTGCACATACCCACAAAGTGAAAAGACAGTCCCTGTCCCAAAGAGCTTACAATATAAACTATGGAATTCCCATGGCGAGCTTGCTGGATCATAGTCATTGCATGGTAGAGCACACAAAGGCCCTGAATCTGCAATGAGTTTTCTGTGAGCAGACCACTGCAGCCACTGAACGAGTGGGGTAAACGTTAGAAATCTCTCCAATACCCACACGGGACTAGTTGTTTCTCTTCTCCAGGTGCCAATCACATCCGCAACAGTATCGAGCATCGCAGCTTTTTGCTTGAATTTCCTCCATTTTTAATTGTGGTTATAAAAAGAAAGACGGAAAATAAACGACTGTGTGAATGTGACACATTGTTTTGAGTGTGGAACAATTTAGAACAATTTACCAAGGGTTGTGGTGGATTCTCCATCACTGACAATTTTTAAATCAAGTCTGGATTTAATTGGATTTCAATATTTTTCTAAAAGATCTGCTCTAGGAATGATTTTGGGGAAGTTCTATGTCCTATGTTATACAGGAGGTCAGACAAGATGATCACAATGGTCCCTTCTGGCCTTAGAATCTATGAATCAGTAAGTCTAAAGCTCTTTTAGACATATGTTAATAAATAAATCCAGTATAATGTAACAGCGGTTCTGTGTTTTATCTTATATTTAGACACTACAGTGTAACAACTGCCTACTACAAATGCACGTTAACAGCATGTATTCCTAATTATGACTCCATAACAAGCTTAATTTAAGCACATTTTATTACTGTTAATAATAAAACGCATGTATCCAGCATTACAGATTTACACTGCACTTTATAACCATATGAAATCAATGGCAGCACTCTCTTTAACTTCTCTGAGAGCACAAGAAAGCCATGAGACGGTAAACGCATTAGGGAAGGGAATATGCGTGAATCTAAGACCTGATCCTGAGAGGTGCTAGCCACCGCCCCCCCGAGAGGACCATGAGGGTGTGCATGTGGTTACACGAGGGTGTGCAGCACCTGGTGGGAGGCAAGGTAATGGCATGTCTGCATCTTTAGTAGCCATGGTTTAACAACAGGTGTGATTTAAAATCAAGTTGGTCAAATCAGTGCAAAAGGTTGCATGGACCCCTGAAATCAATATAAACCTGGCTTATAGAGAGTTAAATCAATTAGGAACAGATTTAAGCTAAATAAAAATAAGTCATTCTTGAATCAAATGAGGAGGGTCTGACAGAGTTTTGCAACTAGTTTGACTTATGTGTAG
>NW_027059263.1:0-2000 GCF_011386835.1 Chrysemys picta bellii | reverse complement strand
ACAAATCCTAAATCACATTGCCCAACCCTAAAGAATTTAGAATCCAATCATTTAGTTCTCCTCTTAGTGAAGTGAAAGGAACGTTGCCATTGATTTCAGGTGGAACAGATGGGGCACTTTTGTTTTCAAACACATTCACAAGGAGAACCACAACAGTTTTCAAAGAAGATTACCCATTTGTCTGTGGGAATACTACATGGACAGGAAATATTTAGCAGTTCAAACTCCTTGCTATGACAGCATGGCTCTGAGTGAAGTGAATCCAAGGGCAGAATTTGTCCCTTAACACACATGCTCATCAACAACTTTTCAAACCTTTTTAGTTCTGCCATTTTCCTCCCTAACGGCCATTCTCCTACATGGCTTCATCTTAAATCTCTCCATATCTGACAGACTTTTAAAACCCTACCAGACAAGAAAGGCTTCAAGCCACCATTTAAACAAAATAAGGTCAATCCTACTTTTTCCCCCTTCTGCTAATAAGAAGCATAGAAATTACAACAAAACCCTAATCTTACATTTGCGCATTCATAGAAAAATATAAAATACAGTTGCAAGAGAGAAGCGATCATTAGTCAACGTATAGCTTCCTTGCTGCCCAAACAAAACTGTAGGCCCCAGTTCTGCAAAAAGGACTTTTATGTGTGCCTCACTTTACACACTGTGAATAGTCCCATTAAAGTCAATGGGTCAGCTCATGGGGCACAGCGATAAACACACGCATAAATCTGTGCAAGACCCAGGTCTTAAAGCTCACACTATGGTCTGAGCCTGAGGCGGCGTGAAGCAGCATAGCTCTGTTGTTTGCCATGGAGCAAGGCTTGTTTACACCAGATCAGGATCTGGCCATATAGTTTTGCACTGTAATGTCACCAGCGTAAAGACAGTTCTACTGGTAGAACTTTTGTATTAAAAAAAAAAAAAAAAAAAGGTGTGCACATCATTTTACATTATCTGAAGACTGATATAGGACCTAATCAGATTCCTTTTGCAGTCTACTGAGAACAGAATAGGAGCCAAGAGTTATTTTTGCAAACTGCCTTCTTTTAGGCCAGTATTTTGAAGAATGTCAGTGACCATAAAAAGTTAGGAGATGGAAGACATTGACTAGAGGTGGATAACTGAGTAGCTTTGCCACACGTCTGTGAAGTTCCTTTGGGTGATAAATAATCAAAAAACTGCCTTCTGACCATCAGAGGGACTGGCAGAAGAGGTTAGCTTTCGTACCTGGCCTTTCAGAGAATGTTACAGGTTTTTAAATGACGAGTCAGCGGTATTCTTTGCTTGTTCCTGACAATGCAATCTCTTTTTGGCTTTCCCTGCTCCCACATACCAATCTAAGTATGATTGACACCCCCATAAGTAAGCAGCAATATCTTGTACAACAAGGGACTAGGGAACTGACTCACTTCTATTCATCATGTCTACCTTAACCCTCACTCAGTACTGTGGGGTCACCATGTAATTTACATTGAAAGGAACCTTACATGGAGCCAAGTCATTAACCAGTAGATTCCTGGGAAGATAAAATTTCAGCCTCATGTATTTGTGCTATTAATTAATTATTATTACTAATACACCCATTTCTAAGGTCAATATACTACCTAGGCTCCCGTTACTTTGGCATTTAGGTTCCTTAAGTAAACTTTGTACTTACACAGCTCCCTCTGCCAGAGGATCTCAAAGTGTTTTTCAAACTTTAGGACTCAGACTCAGCTCCCCGTGGAGGCAGACAAATGCTACCATCCCACTTTTTATGGATGAGAAAAGTGCGGCACAGATACATAAAGTGTTTCAAAAGTGACAAGGAGCAGCCTGCAGCAGTTGAAGCCAAGTCTCCTGTCTACCAGGCCTGTGCCTTAATCACCTTTCCTCCTCTAGTTAACGGCGCCTAATGCTGTGCAACTGATCTGGGTTTAGTTTTTGACCCAGTCTCACTTTGCAGCCAAGCTACTGAGGAAGTGTCACCGATGGGCTGTGTCCAATAAGAGGTCCATCTT
>NW_027059262.1:0-2000 GCF_011386835.1 Chrysemys picta bellii | reverse complement strand
TCCTCCACCTAGCCCCCATCGGCTAGTAAGCAGTACCCTCATGGTCCTCCAATTGCCCCCACAGCTCTGCTCCTCCACAGACTCCTCCAAAGCTCCTAGTGGGGTCCCATAAACATAAGACATGGGGGAAAAGAATAGCAGGGACCCCTGAAAACCCTCCTAAAGACTGAACTGAGTGCAGATGGCTCTGAGAAGCCTCATTCATATGGCTCAGTGGGGGGTCGATGCATTTGCCCAGGCAGTGTCCTATTTTGGGGCCCATGCTAGGACTTTAGAAGGCATGGTGAAGTCAGGCTTCCCTCCTTCAGTCCTCAGGAAATCGAGCAGCTTATAGCTTCCTTTGCTCCTGAGTTCCAGGTCAGAACTATTAAAAAAATTATGAACCTTTGTGCCTGGGAAGTTAAGGTTGTAGGCCCAGATCAACAGTGAGTGCATATTGCCTTTAAAGAAAATTAGAGATCAGAATACAACCCTTTGGACACCCAGGAAATGCAGAATTAAGGTTGCACTTCTCAAACAAGGCACTCAAACCACCTCAACTCTGCCCAGGCCCGAGAAAAAATAAACCATTAAATCCATCCATAGCAGACAGATTCATTTCATCAGTCTTCACAAAAACCAGAGTGCCTCACACATAAAGCATGCAGTGGGTGTGCTCCCTTCCAGTTTTCCTTACAGTCATACGACACACATATGCAAGAATTTCACAAATTCCTGACCAGACAGATAACATCCACAGTCACTATGGACCTGATCCAGCTAGATGCTGAGGGCATTCAGCATCTCATGGGGGTTGCTTATGTCCTTCCAGGATCGAGCCCTATGACTCATAGACTCATAGACCTTAAGGTCAGAAGGGACCATTATGATCATCTAGTCTGACCCCCTGCATGCTGCAGGCCACAAAACCGTCCCTACCCTTCCCTTGACTCTGCTGATGAAGTTCCAAATCCTGTGTCTTGGTGACTTCAATTTGCAGAGAACCCTCCTGCTAGCGATCCCTGCCCCATGCTGCGGAGGAAGGCGAAAAACCTCCAGGGCCTCAGCCAATCTACCCTGGAGGAAAATTCCTTCCCGACCCCAAATATGGCGATCAGTAAGACCCCGAGCATGTGGGCAAGAGTCTCCAGCCTGACCCTTGTTAGTCATTATACTATTTACCTGCTATTGCTCGGTATTCCCCACCAATTATGTTTTACCATTAAACCATTCCCTCCATAAACTTATCTAATTTAATCTTAAAACCAGACAGGTCCCTCGCCCCCACCGTTTCCCTCGGAAGGCCGTTCCAATATTTCACCCCTCTGACGGTCAGAAACCTTCGTCTAATTTCAAGCCTAAACTTCCCCACTGCCAGTTTATATCCATTCGTTCTCGTGTCCACATTAGTACTAAGCTGGAATAATTCCTCTCCCTCCCTGGTATTTATCCCTCTGATATATTTAAAGAGAGCAATCATATCCCCCCCCAGCCTTCGTTTTGTCAGACTAAACAGCCCGAGCTCCTCTAGTCTCCTTTCATACGATAGGTTTTCCATTCCTCTGATCATCCTAGTGGCCCTTCTCTGCACCCGTTCCAATTTGAGTTCATCTTTTTTAAACATGGGAGACCAGAACTGCACACAGTACTCCAAATGAGGTCTCACCAGTGCCTTGTATAACGAAACCAGCACCTCCTTATCCCTACTAGATATACCTCGCCTAATGCATCCCAAGACCGCATTGGCTTTTTTCACCGCCACGTCACATTGTCTACTCATAGTCATCCTTCCGTCTACAAGAACCCCTAGGTCGTTCTCCTCTTCCGTTACTTCTAACCAATGCGTCCCCAGCTTGTAACTAAAATTGTTGTTAGTCATCCCTAAATGCATCACCTTACACTTTTCACTATTAAATTTCATCCTATTTCTGATACTCCAATTCACAAGCTCATTCAAGTCTCCCTGCAGAATATACCTATCCTCCTCCGAATTGGCAACGCCTCCCACCTTCGTATCATCC
>NW_027059261.1:0-2000 GCF_011386835.1 Chrysemys picta bellii | reverse complement strand
TCTGCCTAGTTGCCATTTTAGGTCCTTAGGGCCAGATTTTAAAAGTATTTAGGCACCTAAATCTCACTGAAATAAATGAGAGTTAGGTGCCTACATATGTTTAAAAATCTGGCCTTTAATGAAATAGCAAATTGATAGTACATGCATCCAATTGCAGAACCATTTACAAAATAAATAAACCATTATGTTTCCTGCCATGCAGCCCCTCATACTTGGGAGGAGCTCCCATAAATATCTGCAAAACTAACTCATTATCCTCCTTCAAAACCCTCCTTGAAACTTGACTTTGCCACGTGAGGCCTACAAAATATTTGAGAATGATTTGGCTTCTCGTGTGCTGACCAATATTGTCTCATTGTTTCTTTGTACTTCCCCATCTGTCTCTATCCAGCTGTTTCCTCTTGTCTTATACATAGATTGTAAACAGTTTGGGACAGGGACTGTCTTTTTGTTCTGTGTTAGTACAGTAGCTAGCACAGTGGGGTCATGGTTCCTGACTGGGGTTTCTAGCTGTGACCAAAATACAATCAATCAATAAAATAAAATTCAGAGAAAAGTTGTGGGTTTCACATCTGCATATCTATCTACACTCCCTGGCTCATTAACATCCAGATTCCTTTCTACTTACAGCCATAGTCACTGTATTTCCCAGGTATTCCTGTCAGCAGGTGGGAATTACTTTCAGACATTGAGGGCCATTCTACATGGTGCTGAGTGCCCTCACATGCACTGAAGCCAACTGAAATCATAGCAGACTCAATGCCTTGCAGTTTCAGGCCCACTATATGCATGGCCCAGACTTGCCCTCAGAGTCTTACCAATACAAGCATTTCCACTATGTACCCATAAAATTCAATGTTGCTGTGGATGCCAATTGCTTTACTACAAATTAAATGCAACCCATCAGTGTCCAACGATGATGACATCATGGAGCATCCAGTGAGAGCAAGGATGATAGCACACCAGATATCATTTCCTTTAGCATGGGTGAGCAGGTGGAGAGGGCGTATATTTAAGTCAATGCCCTGCACATAACTTTACAGCAACTGCTTTCGCAGGCAAGTAATGCAGGCTACTAGATTTACAGTTGACCTACTATCACCTTTAAAGTTTAAATGAACATTCCAAAAGGTTTCTAAAATAATCATTTTTTCTCCGTGTTTTTCCTTCAACAAGACTGAGTTTCTTCTGAGAACTAGAGATATGGCTGCCTGCCTTCCACAGTCACCTGAGTCTAAAAAAATGCTGGGACAAAGCCAATGTTAATTTCTTTACTGCAGAAACTGTGGATAAGTGCGTAATAGGATGTGAACATGTGGATGGATGAGCAGGTGGCCGCCCTACAGATGTCCTGAATAGGCACCTGCGCTAGGAAAGCTGCTGAAGAGGCTTGTGCCCTGGTTGAGTGCGTGGTTACAATCGCTGGAGGGGGCACCTTTGCCTGATCGTACCAGCAAAGTATGCAGGCAGTGATATAAGAAGAAATTCTTTGAGTGGACACTGGACAACCTTTCGTCCTGTCAGTCACCGTGCCGAACAATTGCGTCAAATGGCGGAATGGCTTGGTCCTTTCAATGTAGAAGGCTAGCGCCCTCCTGACGTCTAGGGAATGCAACCTGTGGTCCTCATCTGACTTATGCAGCGTTGGAAAAAAGACAGGTAAGTAAATGTCCTGGCCCGTATGAAACTGTGAGACCACCTTGGGCAGGAAAGCCAGGAGCGGCTGCAGCTGGACCTTGTCTTTGGAGAAGTCCGTATAGGGCAGTTCCGAGTTAAGCGACCTAGTCTCAGAGGCCTGGCGTTTCCATCATAGACAAGGTTTACAGTTTGGTTCAGTGATATGAATATGATATGATATGAATTGTTCCAGCACCCCTTCACGTGGCCTACCCTGAAGGAAGAGTGAGACCCCTTGGGGGTCTGGGACACTGAAAGGTTTCCTCCAAGAGACTGTTTAAAAGCAGGGATGTAGCACAGATGCTGGGAGGTGGATCTTCCCA
>NW_027059260.1:0-2000 GCF_011386835.1 Chrysemys picta bellii | reverse complement strand
ACACACCTTCCCCCACCCCCCCACACAGACACAGAGTCATCCAAACATTTTCGCAATCAAACAAAAGACTCGGTATAGATTTGGGTTCAAATGCAGTGATAGATTCTTAGGTTGGTTCTTAGTTAATCTGAACGTACTCATTATCCTTCCCCATCATCTGAATTTCAATAGTGCCTAAGATCCCTAATGATGGACCAGGACCGTCATTGTGCTAGGGGCTGTACAAACACAACAAAAAGGTTACATATCAATAACTGAAATGGGAAAGAAGCTCTCTTAATGAGTTTGCTATACAGTACTGCTCAGCCAGAAAGGGACTAGAAGCCTAGAAGTGAACTTTCTGATTAGAAATGCTCTAGTGTTCTTTGCCTAACTCCCCACTTGCCTGTCTTTGATTGTACTGGAATAATCTAATTGGAAATTAAATCTTTCTACCTGGTACATTTGGTTTCTTTTATTGATGGAATACATGGAGATTTTCAATTCTACATTAAGGTCTTAGTTAAATAAATATGTGTCTTGATGACTTAGTCCTTATTTGCATTTTTACAGTTTGGCTGTTTTTCACTACTAACGTAATTATAAAGGATTCCTGCTTCCTTTACTGTAAAGTATGCTTTCAAAAAGCTGGGAAGAACCAGAGAAACCCCTTCACTTAAGCAGATTTACCAGTTTCCAGAAAGAAAGATCCAATTATCTCAGTCAGAGAGCATGTCCCCGTGCCATTTGTGCCCTCTGCTTTTCCATGCCTCCATCCTCCCCAAATGGTCACTTTAGGACATTGGCAAGAAGAAACTATACTTTCCATTTCAATGTCGCAACTGAGCTACAGCCCCTGAACAGCAGCACTTCAGGTACAGGTATCCTTTAGAATGGGATTTGCAAGATAAAAGAAAATGCTTAAAATAAGCTGTTTCTTTACCGCCCTGGAAAAGAACATAAGGATTGAGATGTTCTTGCCCCTTTCACAACAGAAATAAACCTGCAGAAAAAAATCTAGACTCACATAGGAAAAGGCAAAAGGTATTTTGTTACGAGAAGGTCTCATTCTCTGTTCACAGAGAAAACTGATATTCAACTGCAGTTCTCTCTGAGTGAAATTCACCTCCCTACCCCACCCTGCACGAAACCCTATTACATGGGCATTGTCCAGGAGCCTATCTAGGAATCCAGGGACAATTCAGCATACGGCCGGACTGATGCTGCTCTCAAGAGAATCAATGACAAATCTTTCAGTGATAAAACTTGACATCTGCAAGAACAGAATTGGGATCTGTATAAGCGCAATGCTGCTACAAAGAACCTGGCTTGGCACTGCGTGACATTCATCAATATTGCATTCTCTTGCTCACCATCAACTTGATAAAACATTTTACACTTTGGGAAAGATGCTCAGCTATTTCAAATGGTAATAACTCCCCTGACCATAATGGATCTGTGACAATTAGCACCCGCTCAGGATCTGCCCCCTTTTCTTAAAGTGAACTGCTTGACTCAGTCACAAATGAACTGGGCAGCCACCGTTCCATAAAAGAGAGTGCCTTAAGAGCCTACATCAAATGCTTTTTGGGGCCTAATGCCTTGCCAATTGAAATCAACAGAAAAACCATTCAAGAGTCTGAAAAGCATGGAAGTCAATGGGCTTTGGATCAGGCCCTGTATTTATAATCTGTGCCTCCCACTAATTATCCTGAATTAAGTGACATTTTTCACCATTCTAGAAATATTGACAAATACGTTACACTTAAAACAACAGCAAAATATTTTGTCTGGCTTCCAAGATCTCAACATTTTTGCCAGCTGAAATCCTGCCTGAAACAAACATCAGCTTGTTAAGAAATAATGAAAATAAATTGGGTTTTCAAAAATAATATTTTTATTAAAATTTTTCGTGGGAATTTAGTGCTTGTGAAAGCTGCCGTACTGACAACCCTGGAGACATAAGGGTCCTCTGCTTATTCACTAGACACGAGTTGTACAAGTTTCCCAGCCTTGTACCT
>NW_027059259.1:0-2000 GCF_011386835.1 Chrysemys picta bellii | reverse complement strand
AGACACTACCACAATTCAAATAATAATAATAAAACTATTGCAGCAATAAATCATAAAGGATAATAAAAAATATGGACAAAAAGGTTCATAGTAGCCAGTTTCCTGATTCACCATGATTAATCTGGTGGACTACTTTTTGGTTTTGTTTTAGTTAATATCACACAGAACAAAGTAAAGGCAGTCTATGTTTGTATAAGTGGCTTAAATGAAGTCAAGAAATATTTGTAAAAAACAAATAAATATTTATCCCCAGGAAAAGATGGGCTCAATCATTAAAAAAAAAAAGAGGAATGGGGGGCAAATGAGAGAAGGTTTTGGTAGTGAAGTACTGCAGGGAGAGCTGATAGTATGGTAGTGAATAACATCACGTGAATAATAATTTGCGAGAAAGGGAATGAATGGCCTGTGGTTTATATGGGTAGATGATCCAAGACACCATGAAATCTATCCGAGATCTTCTGCATCACGGCAGGGGACAGGGAAGGGTTGAATATCAACCAGACATGAAATTTTCATATAAGAATGACACAAAGCCCTCGAGTTCAATTTCTTAGGGAGGGATGTGAATACTCCTTAAGAAGCAAAATTACAGGCAAATAACATGCCTTAACATCAGTGTGGCAGAAGGTGGTGTAGATATCAGCTGAAACAGAATAATGATGTATGTCCCCCGTCCCCTCTCCGCCTTTATTTTCTTTCTTTCGAACTCTCACTACTGCTATCCATTTCTTTGAGGTACTTCCTAATGTACCTGCTTAACCCTATGAAATTCAGATTTAGTCCAGAGCATCACATTTTCTACAATTAATAGATTTCTTTTATGGTTTACTGAATGAATATCTTATTATAAAAATAAAATATAACTTCTTTTCTATGTTTTTTCCCCTGCTTTGCTTCCAGACAATAATTATTTCCATCTATACCATGATGCTTCCTGGTAAGAACAAAGTAACATGGGAACTGCCATATTCAATTAGAGTAGTCCAGTATCCACCAATAACAGCTGCTTCAGAGAAAAGGGCAAGAAACCCTGCAGTGGTCAGTTACAGGATAACCTGCCTTCAGGCAAAGATACCTCCTAATTCCCAGCAGTTAGTGGTTGGCTTATGCCCTGAAGCATGCGGCATTGTATCCCTTCCAAAATTAGTGGATTTTGATTTTAAATTCATACTATTATCTCTGGATAACCTTGTTTTCTCTATAAGTTTCTAACCCAATTCTTGATGCTGTAAGATCCTCAAAGTACACAGAATTTCTTCTAAAAACTAAGGGTGAAATCCTGGCCCCACTGAAGTCAGTGGGAAACTCCCACTGACTACAGCAGAGCCAGAATGTCATCCGAAACCACTGTATTTTGTGTGTGTGCAAACCCCATTATTAATGCCGCCAACTGTTTTCATATTTCCATGAAGCATTATGTGAACTTCACCGGCAAGGATGCAAAAACAAAACAAAAAAACACAGCTCCAGTAGGTCCTAGTAGATAAGACTAGTACGTCAACCAGTCCTGAGCCAATTTCTGCTGTTTCTCTACCCAGTGCCATTAGCAGACTGCCCAGCAGCTGACTGCCAACTCTGACAAAAGCTGTTATTGTTGAAGGCACCACCAGCAATCAAACAACCCTTCCACCCCACCCTCCAGCTGAAAACTCTTACAAGACCCAGGGCCAAATTCCCCTCTTTATTACACTGGGTTAAGAGAGTGCTCCCCCCCCCCCCCATCACTCAAGGACGTATTTTTTTCTATCAGCTACTGTGGCACTTACTGAACAACTTGCAGCATTGGTACCACCTCTACCTGTACAAGTCTAGCCTAAACAACCTTGCTTCCCAGTTGTAAATACGTTTGGTGAATACGATGGTGACTCAGCCTACTACGCAGAGTTATAACCATTATCATTGTCGTTATTTATTGGCATCAGCAGACATAGGCACTCCTCCTCCTTTCTGTCTCTCGACAACTATGAGTGATTCCTTCTCAAAGTGTGGCAGATGGGTTA
>NW_027059258.1:0-2000 GCF_011386835.1 Chrysemys picta bellii | reverse complement strand
TGTAACCTGATTCACAGGATGGCATTAACAAGAAAATTAGTATGGCACTTGAACAGGTTTTGTTTTAAATAACTAGCGCTTTCAAGCTGTCCCCTAAGGCCAGAGTTGGACATATGCTCTTAAATGTCCTAAACGGTACGAAGTCCTTATTATTTCTTGCCACTTGCAAATATTTACTACACTGATAAACTGTCTGCATCAGAACAGTGGAAATCCTGGACTGCAAAAATATGCCAGGCTATAATTTATCACCCACCCCCCTTAAACCCACCCCAGCCTCTTGTTTTTGGACACAATGGGACAGATCCTCAGCTGGTGTACATGGTCACAGCTCTATTGTGGAGCTGTGGGATGATCCACCCCAAAGAGTTCATGACCTGCTCTCACTAGGACCTTGAAAATGAAAACTTCCTTTATCAAGATTTGCTCACTTACCACAATGAAATAAACCTTGCCAAAGTTTTGCTTGCAAATAATGCAATTACTTTATCTCAGTACACTGAGCAGATGATCTGTGACACAGATGATTTTTGTGTGCCTGTAAAGCATAATGCTGAAAGAGGAGTGCTGCGTAGTAGGTAGAACCCTGGACCGGTTCTCAAGAAACCTGTATTCTGTTCCTGGCTCTGCCACCACCCTGCTGTGTGGACTTTGGCAAGTCATTTCAGCTCTGTGCCTCAGTTTCCCCATCTGTAAAATGAGAATAATGATCCTTCCTTTCTAACACAGTGTAGTTGTTGCCTGTCAGTCCTCATCCTCAAAGGAAATCTGCACACTTTCAAAAGACAAGCCTAGGAATTTAAATTCATTACTACGCTAGACACTAAAAATCATGGACTAAACAGAGACACTGGATTTAAGGTTTATTACAACAATCTGTAACCCACTGTGACAGACCCAGACCAGTGGGGTACAGGAGTCTGGTAGAGGGCAAATATACTAGTCACTGGATGAGTAGTTTTCTGTTCCCTGAGTGACCAGGGAAGGGGCTGCACTAGAGTAATCAAGAACCTGCTAGAACCAGTTAAGGCAGGCAGGCTAATTAGGACACCTGGAGCCAATTAAGAAGAAGCTGCTAGAATCAGTTAAGGCAGGCTAATCAAGGCACCTGGGTTTGAAAAGGAGCTCACTTCAGTTTGTGGTGTGAGTGTGAGGAGCTGGGAGCAAGAGGCGCAAGGAGCTGAGAGGGTGTGCTGATGGAGGACGGAGGAGCACAAGCGTTATCAGACACCAGGAGGAAGGTCCTGTGGTGAGAATAAAGAAGATGTTTGGAGGAGGCCATGGGGAAGTAGCCCAGGGAGTTGTAACAGCTGCATGACAGCTACAGGAGGTACTAAAGATAGCTGCAGTCCACAGGGCCCTGGGCTGGAACCTGGAGTAGAGAGCGGGCCCGGGTTCCCCCCAAACCTCCCAATTGACCTGCACTGTGGGGTCTTCCAGACGGGAAGGTCTCTGGGCTGTTCCCCAACCCACATGGTGAATCTCTGCGGCAAGAAAATCCGCCAATAAGCGCAGGACCCACCAAGATAGAGGAGGAACTTTGTCACACCCACTAACCCCCCTTTTGTCCTATGACTGCCGAGGGGTTAATGGGTCACTCTACCTTGAATGGTCCCTTTACAATATGTGCTAACTGCTTGTGCTAAACAATCTGTTCCACCTTGCATGTAGCTGTGACAGTCAGAGTACCTTCCCCAGACCTGAAGAAGAGCTCTGTGTGGGTTGAAAGCTTGACTCTCTCATCATCAGCAGCTGGTCCAATAAAAGATACAACCTCATAGAATCATAGAATATCAGAGTTGGAAGGGACCTCAAGAGGTCATCTAGTCCAACCCCCCGCTCAAAGCAGGACCAATTCCCAGCTAAATCATCCCAGCCAGGGCTTTGTCAAGCCGGGCCTTAAAGACCTCCAAGGAAGGAGACTCCACCACCTCCCTAGGTAACGCATTCCAGTGTTTCACCACCCTCCTAGTGAAATAGTTTTTCCTGATATCCAACCT
>NW_027059254.1:0-2000 GCF_011386835.1 Chrysemys picta bellii | reverse complement strand
GGCCGTAGCTCCATTGGAGTCAATGGGGCCAGACCCCCAACCCATGTAAATCGGCCGTAGCTCCATTGGAGTCAATGGGGCCAGACCCCAACCCAAGTAAATCGGCCGTAGCTCCATTGGAGTCAATGGGGCCAGACCCCCAACCCAAGTAAATCGGCTGTAGCTCCATTGGACTCAATGGAAAATTGGATTTTTTACAAAATGAAATTCCTCAGGAAAGGCCTCTGCTCTGGTTGAAAACCCAATGTTCCTGTCCAGAGGAGAGCCCCAAATGTATCCTGGGAGTTCCTGGCTCTGGTGCATCAGGGTATCTCAGCCCATGGACGAGAACAGGGACATGAGGTAACTGAGCTATGCTGCCCACACTCTGCAGTTTGAAACCTCCCTGAAAAATGTTCGTTTTCCGTGGAAATAAAAAATAAATATTTCAACCAGCTCCAATTAGGGCTGATTGTGATGGGCACTGACTAGAGAGAGAGAGAGAGAGAGGTGCGCATGGGGATGGACATGCAGACAGGTGTGTGCGGGGGAGATGAACAGGGGGGTGGCTGGAGAGAAGGATGGATGGGGGGTGTAGGTGTGGACATGGGTGAATGGAAGGATGGGGGTGGGTGGGTATGGAGGTGGATGGATGGATCAATGGAGGTGTGTAGGTGTGGAGATGGATGGTTGGGTAGATGGATGGATGGATGGGTATGGAGGTGGATGGATGGATGGATACAGGGTGTGGAGATGGATGGATGGATGGATGGGGTGTGTGGAATGGATGGAGGGCTGGCTGTGTGGTATGGTGATGGATGGATGGGATGTGTGGGATGGATGGAGGGATGGAGGGCTGGCTGTGTGGTGTGGAGATGGATGGGTAGATGGATAGTGGATGGGTGGGTGGCTGTGTAGGTATGGAGGTGGGTGGCTGGCTGGCTGGATGGATACAGGGTGTGCGGCTGGATGGATGGATGGATGGATGGATGGATGGATGGATGGATGGATGGAGGGGTGTGTGTGGAATGGAGATGGATGGAGGGATGGTTGGACGGGGTGCGGAATGGAGATGGATGGGGTGCGGAATGGAGATGGAGGGATGGGGTGTGGAATGGAGATGGATGGATGGATGGATGGATGGATGGATGGATGGATGGATGGATAGTGGGTGTGGAGATGAATGGACAGATAGGGGGTGTGTAGTTGCGGAGATGGATGGGTAGGTAGATGGCTGTCTGTCAGGGTGCGTATGGAGGAGGATGGATGGATGGAGGGGTTGTGCAGAATGCAGATGGATGGAGGGATGGATAGTGGATGGGTCGGTAGATGGCTGGCTGGGTGGATGTGGAGATGGATGGAGGGATGGATAGTGGATGGGTGGCTGGGGTGTGTGGAATGGAGATGGATGGAGGGATGGATAGTGGATGTGGAGATGGATGAGGGGGTGTCGGTGCTGAGATGGATGGGTCGGTAGATGGCTGGCTGGGTGGATATGGAGATGGATGGAGGGATGGATAGTGGATGTGGAGATGGATGAGGGGGTGTTGGTGTTGAGATGGATGGGTCGGTAGATGGCTGGCTGGGTGGATGTGGAGATGGATGGAGGGATGGATAGTGGATGTGGAGATGGATGAGGGGGTGTCGGTGCTGAGATGGATGGGTCGGTAGATGGCTGGCTGGCTATGTGGGTATAGAGGTGAGTGCAGGGATGGATAGTGGATGTGGAGATGGATAGATGGATGGGAGGGGTGTAGGTATGGAGATGGATGGGTTGGTACATGGCTGGCTGGTTGGTTATGTGGGTATGGAGGTGGGTGGAGGGATGGAAGGACGAGGTGTTGGATGGGGCTATGCCCAGGGCTGAGGGCTCCATACCTTGGCAGAGTGTCGCAAGGAACAGGCCCGTCGGGCAGTCGCTGTAAGAGAGAAATGTGAGCGGTCAGCGTGAGGGTGAGGCAGGAGGGGATGTGTGGGGTGTGAGGTGCATGTTCACCCCCCACTGAGCATCTGGGGAAGGT
>NW_027059253.1:0-2000 GCF_011386835.1 Chrysemys picta bellii | reverse complement strand
GGGGTGATTGTTGTAGAGCCCCAGAGGGCCAGTGTGATGCTGTCTGCACAGAGAATGGCCGACACCCTGTCTCCCGGCAACTGATGGCCTGGGCCCCTCCCCTGCAAGGTGCCAACTGAAGGTGTTGGAGAACAAAGGGATCAGGTGGCCTGGAAAAGAGACAAAGGCCAGAGGAGGGAGTGTCAGTGCCTGTGTGGACTCCTGGGAAGCGCACGGTGTGGAAGGGGATTCTGGGATGCTCTGGAACTGCTCCCTACGAAGCCAGTCAGGACTCTGGGGGATCCTCCTCTCTCGGAGCAGACTGTCTCCAGGGCAAGAAGCTTACACCTTCCTGGGTCTGACCTCGGAGCATTCAGCATCCCCTCCCACACCGTGCGCTTCCCGCAGGGAATCCACACAGGCAGGCTCCTGGGGAAGCCAGAGAGTCCTGCACCCCAACTCCGCAGTCAGACGTGACTCTCAGCCAGACGATAAAACAGAAGGTTTATTAGACGACAGGAACACAGTCTAAAACAGAGCTTGTAGATACAGAAAACATGAGCCCTCAGTCAGGTCCATCTTGGGGGGTGGGGAGCCCAGACCCAAATTCTGGGCCTCTCCCCATTTCCCCAGCCAGCTCCAAACTGACACTCCCTCCAGCCCCTCCTCTGGCCTTTGTCTCTTTTCCAGACAAGGAGGCCACCTGATCTCTTTGTCCCCAACACCTTTAGTTGGCACCTTTCAGGGGAAACTGAGGCACCCACACAGTATTCAGAGAAAACATTAAGAACATTCCCACTTTGTCACAACAGGTACAACAAAATATAATATATTGAAGCAGACGAGTGCTGCTTCTGACTTTCCACTTTTAATTGACCCTTGTAATCTTGTGGCGCCGATGCGTTGTAGTTTCATTTTATCCCAGCAACAAATTCTTGATTTGTAGGACCACTAATAATCAACAATGGATAAATTCTTAATAAAGTTACCCAGAGAAAAAGAAGAGAAGGGTAATTCATCAAGTGATGGCCTGAGTTCGACACCCAGCTTTCAAACTGAAGTTATACAAAAGAAAGATGCGGCAAATCTACAAGATAAGAAAAGGAGTTTTCAGCAGTCTTGGCTATCAAGATTTACGTGGTTGGAGTACAATAACAAATTAAACAGAGCTTTTTGCTCAGTCTGCAAAAACTGTTCTGGAAAGAAGATCTTAATATTTTCTACGAAGGCTGAACCAACATTTATTTCGTCTCGATTTCAAGATTGGAGACACGCATTGCGTGGTTTTACATCACACGAAAAATCCTCCGGTCACAAGGCAGCGGTAATGAAGTCTGCTGCTCTGCAATCACAGGTAAATGTTTCTGCACGAATGTCAGCCAGTTGCAGAAAAGAATCACAATCAGCTAGGACTGCACTGCACAACATTTTCACCAGTGTTCAGTACCTAGCTCAACAAAGAATAGCATTATGTGGACACAATGAGAGTGATTCCAATTTGTTGCGGCTCTTGTTGCTACCCAGTACAGATTCTGAGGAACTGAGACAGTAGCTTAAACGCACAAAATACAAGTGGCTGTCACATGAGGTTATTAACGAAATAATCAACATTATGGCAATGACGGCGCTAAGAAAAATTGTGCAAAAGATAAAGGCTTCTAAGTTTTATGCCATTGTAATGGACGAGACTACCGATTGGTCAAGAAAAGAACAAGTAAGTTTTTCTTTAAGGTTCTTTTCTAGTGAAGACTGGGAGATTTATGAGGAGTTTATTGGGTTTTACCAAACTGACGCAACGGATGCTGCTTTTCTTTTCAAAATTGTGGAAGATCCACTTCTCAGGTGTGATTTGCCCTTTTCTGATTGCCGGGGGCAGTGTTACGACAGAGCCAGTAATGTGTCCGGCAAATTTACTGGGGTCCAAGCCAGAGTGAAGGATCGAGAGCCGAGAGTGGCATTTGTGCACTGTGCTCCACACTCCTTTAACCTTGCCACGCAGGAAGCCTGGCATAATATTCAAG
>NW_027059252.1:0-2000 GCF_011386835.1 Chrysemys picta bellii | reverse complement strand
GACCCCATTGGGAGTTGAGCATCTGAGTGCTAAAGACAAGCACACTTCTGTGAGCTGTTTTCAGGTAAACCTGCAGCTTTGGGGCAAGTAATTCAGACCCTGGGTCTTTGTTGGAGCAGACGGGAGTGTCTGGCTCAGCAACACAGAGTGCTGGAGCCCTGAGCTGGCAGGGAAAACAGGAGCAGAGGTAGTCTTGGCACATCAGGTGGCAGCTCCCGGAAGGTTTCTGTGATCCAACCCGTCACAGATCCCTCCCATGACCCCGGTGGGGAAAGACAGGCTCTAAAGTCCCGGCCAGGCCAGAACAAGTCTGGGCTGGGGCATCCCAGGGTTGGGCAGTCACACATTGACTGGTTTGTGACTCACCTGCCCATTGTGACACGCCCCATGCTGGCTGGCACAGCCTCATCCCCTCACTGCCAGGCTTGGCTCTGGCAGAGCGAGAGCTGGCATGTGCCGCTGGGAAAGCTGATCCGACCCTTTCAGCTCTACCACTGGCAGCAGAAAGTGGGTGGCCCATATACACGCTGGCTTCTGCCCACTTCTGACTCCAGGCAGGAGAATCTTCTATTGCCCGCCTCTGCTTTTCCATTGCATCGCCAGCCACACAGAGCCTTCCCCGGGCTCCTGGCTGGGCGGCGCATGTCTACCAGTGCCCCTTTATCCCCCCACCTAGAGACTTAAGAAATGCATAGGAGAAACTGAGGCACTCCTACAGTATTCAGAGGAAACATTAAGAACAGTCCCACTTGGTCACAGTGAGGGAGTTGGGGGGCAGTAAGCCAGACACCCACATCTGCACTTCACTCCTCATCCCCAGCCAGCTCCAAACTGAAACTCTCCAGCCCCTTCTCTCTGGCCTTTGTCTCTTTCCCGGGCCAGGAGGTCACCTGATCTTTGTTCTCCAACACCTTTAGCTATCCCCTTGCAGGGGGGAAGGGCCCCGGTCATTAGTTGCCAGGAGACAGAGTGTTGGCCATTTATGCACACTGGCCTTTATCCCCCCACCTAGAGACTTAAGAAATGCATAGGGGAAACTGAGGCACCCCTACAGTATTCAGAGGAAACATTAAGAACAGTCCCACTTCGTCATAGTGAGGGAGTTGGAGAGTCTGTGGGAAGCCCCCTCTCTTGTGAAATCAACACCCCCACACGATGCGGGCTGCTCCAGATCGGGGGAAGGGGCCAGCTGTGAATTTGGAGCCAGATCCTGGTTTGGATCTGAATCCACCGGCGCTGCGGAGCGTTCAGCTGTGGGGAGCTAGCTCCCGCCCGTGCCAGATCACAAAGTGCCACTTCGGCCAGCCGCCTGCCAGGCTCTGGCAGCGCCCTGTGTGGAGCTGCAGCTGGGCCCTCCAGAGCCGAGCTGCTGCTCCTCCTCTCTGCTGGTCAGCCGGCCGCAGCTCCTCAGCACCTGCCCGCTCAGCCCCACCTCAGTGCTCCTGCCTCCCCAATCTCCTCCCTGGCACTGCACCTCGCCCCCTGCACCTGACATGTCAATACCCAGCGGGGCCGGGAGCCAAGCGTTCCAGGAGCCATCTGTAAGGTGCTGATTCCCTCCTGTGCTGGGCTCCAGCTAATCCACAAGCCAGGAACTGGCCTTGTGTCTCCCAGAGCAGGTATATCAGTCTCACAGCAGCAGCTCAGTCTGCTCCACATCACTCCAGGGCCAGGAACTCGCTCCTGCCTGACATAGGCAACAGGCTGAGCCTGCTCCAGCCCTGTTCCTAGTCCTACTCCAGCCCTGGTCTCGCTCCAGCCTTGCTCCACCCATGCCCTGCCCCGCCCCCTGAGTCCAGCTCCAACCACTAGGCCTGACCACCTCCATCACCTTTGCTGACACCATCACTTCCATAGGAAATGGCACTGAGGTTGCCGGGGCAACAGGCATTCTCAGGGTGCCAGGAGCCATTGTTCTATTTACCAGGACAGTCCGATGCCAGGACAGTGCCCCTGAGCGCTGGAGATGACTAGGGCTGCATTAGGACACCTGAAGCGCA
>NW_027059251.1:0-2000 GCF_011386835.1 Chrysemys picta bellii | reverse complement strand
TCGGGCAAATCCCTTATTCCCTCTGTGCTGCAGTTCCCTGTCTGTTCAGTGGAGGTAGCAGCCAGGCCGTGCCCTGCAGGGGGCGGTTAGAATAAATGCAATCGAGGTTGGGCAGTGCTCTGATGCCATGGGGATGAGGGCCAGGATGGTGCCTAAGACAGACCAAAAGCAAGGGGGAGCTACACAGCTGGTGGTGAGAGGGGTTTGGCCTTTGACAGTCTGCTCTGGGTGGGGAAGGACAGGCTCTAAAGCCCCGGCCAGGCCAAAACTAATCTGGGCTGGGGCATCCCAGGGTTGGGCAGTCACACATTGGCTGGCTTGTGACTCGTCTGCCCATTGTGACATGCCCCCTGCTGGCTGCCAAAGCCTCATCCCCTCACTGCCAGGCTTGGCTCTGGCTGAGCGAGAGCTGGCACGTGCCGCTGGGAAAGTTGATCCGGCCGTTTCAGCTCCGCCACTGGCAGCAGAAAGTGGGTGGCCCATATACACGCCAGCTTCTGCCCACTCCGACTCCAGGCAGGAGAATCTTCTATTGCCCGCCTCTGCTTTTCCATTGCATCGCCAGCCACACCGAGGTTGGATGAGAAGGTACCAGCCTCTCTGCCGCTTTCCTGCCTTCTGCTCCTGCCCCTTCACGGGTGCATCTGAGCAACTCCTGCTGCTCACGAGCCCGCCCCACCTCCCCCACCCTCTGGCCTCGCCCACCTGCGAACTGCCACGGCCCCAATATTCCTGGGGGAAGGGATCAGGGTCATTTCATTGGGCAGGAAGAATCCTGAGTGGTTGGATCCAGCCTGTCTGCTGTGCAGCTTGTGAACCAGGAGAAGGAGAGGTGGGAGTGACCCAGAGGAGGCCATTTGGCGTGTGGGATGGGCTGCTGGCCTGGGAGTTCAGAGACCTGGGTTCTAATCCTGGGTGACTTTGAGTACATCCCTGGCCTTGTTTCCCTGCTGGCTGCCTTGGCTAGTTAGAGTCTGAGCTCTACAGCCCAGCGATTGTCTGCAGCACCTGGTGCACCAGGGCCCTGAGCTCAGCTGGCATCTGTAGGTGCTGGTGGGACAGAAATAACTGGGCTGGCCCTGATGCTGAACGGGGCAATCGCTTCTCGTCACTCACAAGCAATGCCTTGTCCTGGCTTCTTGTAGGATGGCTGAGGAGGGCCCCCCAAAGCCCAGGCACGCCTGGGAGGAGACAATACCTCCCCCAAGGAAGAGTTGGCGGAAGAGGCTATGGCAGCAGCAGGAGCTGTGTGTGCTTCAGCCCTTCCGTGCCGGTGAGCGGGCGCCTTCTGGGTGGGCGGAGGGGGCTGCAAAAATGGCTGGGGCCTTGGCCCTGCATTGGGGTGGGGCTTGGACCCTGTGGGGGATGGGGGGCAAGACTAGGGTGTCATTGGGGGGAGAAGACTCTATAGACCTTGTACTGCTCTGGGTTGCCATGAAATGGAGAGACAGGAAAACCCAGGCGGGTGGGGGGGGGGGGGAATGGCCCCTCCTGCTGGCAGCAGCTGCAGCCACTAAAGCTGATTGGGGCATAGCGGCAGAAGCATCAGGTGGAGACTGACTGAATCGCCCACCCCGCTCTGTCACGCTGCAGGGTCGGAGGATGTTTTCCACCAGTCGAAGGGGATGCTTGGTGCACGGTGGGTTGTTAAAGCCTAGGATTGCAGGGCCCAGGCCAGAGCATAAGATGCTCCCTGATGTTGCAGCCCCATCTGCTGGCTCCTTTGTCGCATGTCGCAGCACAGGGCATTTGGGGGGAGTGTTGACGATGGGAGCCCAGTGCCTGCCCAGGTTACACCCAGTGGCTCTGGCTGGCTGTTGGTGGCAGGAGAGGCAGTCAGAACAAGCAGAACGGGCAGGCCCTGGGTCCCCATATCCCATGCAGACTGGGCAGCTGTTCCCTCTCCTGCCGCAAGGACCAGACCGATTCACTCCCAGTCCCTCTGCCCCCTCCAGCAATGGCCCGGAGAGTGGGGACACCCCTCATGGCCTGACATCGTC
>NW_027059250.1:0-2000 GCF_011386835.1 Chrysemys picta bellii | reverse complement strand
CCTCCTTCCAGGTGTGGCGCTCCCCAAATCCCCAGACTGAGCCTGCATGCTGGGCGGGGAAGTGGGGTGGCCGCTGGGAACCAGGGCTCCGACTGGGTCTTTGCTGGGCTGGGCAGCAAAGAGGTGGGGAAGCCAGGGATCGCTGTGCCAGACCCTGCCGTGCATCGGGGCTGCTCCCCTGCTGGGGCGGGAGTGGGAGCAAGGGTTTTCTCTAAGATCTCTGTCACCCAGACTGCAGCTTGACAGACCCAGGTATTACCACTGCTCTGTCTTTGATCAGATTCACCATGCCCATGTAGCACCTCCTGTTTTAAGGGGCCAGACTGGAAGGAGAAAGAGGCCCTGGACTGCATAGACGCCTTTCTGAAGGGCAATGAACAGGTACCAAGAGCTTTCCTCTGACCTGTCAGCTAGTGCCCTGTCCACATGCACATCTGCCCTTCTCCAGATGATGCATGGATTCTAAGGCCAGACGGAACCACTGTGACCTCCTGTATAACACAGGCCAGGGACTGCTCCCAAATAATTCCTGTTTAAACTACAGCATTTTAAAAAGTCCCGTCTTGAGTTACAAAAGGTCACCCACCATGCCCCTTGCTCAGTTGTTCCAATGGTCTATTACTTTCTCTGTTAAAAACGTACATTTCCAGTCTGAATTTGTCTAGCTTCAATTTCCAGCCCCTTGTGGACTTGTGCCCACTGGATTTGGTCAGTCCCTAGTGTGACGGGTTGCCCCCCTTTGAGGTGCCACCTGCTGTACCGGGATACCACCGAGCCCACCTGTTCTGCCAGCCTGGGCCCCCTTTACCTTGTCTTGCTGGGCTAGGCTCACAAGCCTCTTCCAGCCATACACTCAGGCAGGGCCACGCCCAGCTGCAGAAAGACACAGACACTGAGATCAGCTCTGGGAAGACTCAGGTGAAAGGGCTTGTCCCAGTACTCTGGTGCCCACCTCCTTTGGAGCACAGACCCAAAGGTTTTATGAAATTCGCCCCCTCCCTCCATTTGGAGAGAGGTATGCACAACTCTTTGCCCCTCCCCCCAGTTACTAATTGCACAAACTGGGTTATGGTATAAACAAGCAATAAGATTATTAACTACAAGAGGTAGATTGTAAGTGGTTATAAGAGATAGCAAACGGTACAAAGCAGATTGCATTAGTAAATAAACACAACACGCAAACTAAGCTTTCCACACTGGATAGATAGGCTCTACATGAGCAAATTCTCACCCTGAGTGATAAACAGGTGGGCAGAGTCTTAAGGCACAAGCTGCCTTGGCTTTGCAGCTTGGATTTCCCAGGTTTTCTTACACAGGCTAGGAATCTCTCTCCAGCCTGGGACCATCACTTCTCATAGTTCAATCTTTGTCCCTCAGGTATTTCCAGGTGTCTTATTGCAGGGAGCGTGAGGTCCCTCTGATGTCATTGTTCCCCTTTTATCTCCTCTTCCCACCCGCTGGAAAACTCTTTTGCTGTGACCTGAGTCCAACAGTTCCCATTGTGTAGCATTCTCTCGGAGAGGTTTCTATTGTGGACAGTTCCTGGGGTAACCCTGCTGCTTATGTGCATTTCCTCAATAAGCCATTGTTTGACGTTTTTACTGTTGTACCTGAAAGGCTGTTTTGAACCTCACAACGTGTTTCGGGAACACAGACGTAGCTGAACTTCATAACTTCACATGCAACGATAGCACATACAATCCAATGAGACATTAATGTCTAGCAGATAAAGACTTTTAGAATGATACCTTACAATACGTACTTTGTACAAAACATCTCCTAATGACATGACAGTGGCGAATATTGGGGTGTCCCACCCAGCTGTTCCTCCCACTCTGTCAAGCCCCCAGTAACACTGTCTGGCTGCCTAGCCCCCATGTTGCAGTTCCTCTTGGGACACCTACCCCGTGAGTTCTGCTCCCTCTCTAGTCTGGTTTCACACAGAGCTGCCCTGCCCTCCCCAGATAGTCACTCCTGTTACCAGATGAATGGCCTTCTGC
>NW_027059249.1:0-2000 GCF_011386835.1 Chrysemys picta bellii | reverse complement strand
AACCTGGAGAATTTAGCTGCCAAGCTCTAACGGGTCTACCTTGCCAATGAGTGCCACAGAGATGCGCCCCCCTCCCTCCATAGATCCCGCCGCTCAGGGGCGCACGAGGCTGGGACACTGCACGCTCCCTGGTGCGCTTACCTCCCCTCCGAGGCCAGCTGAACTCCGAGATCTCCTCGTCTGTGCTGGCGTAGCCGTTCTCTGCACAAGGAACGGCCGACAAGGGTGCGTCAATGCAACAGAGGGTGGGAGGGCACCGCACTGGGCTGGTCCGATCAGAGCCAGCCAGCAGGCGGTCGCCAATCAGCGTGTGGCCCTTTAGGTCCTTGGGACCCCCCCCCCCCAGACCATTGCTATCATTAACTCTTTGCCACCAAAGCGCCATCAGTGCATCCTCACGGCTGGACAGGCTGTGACCATGTGGGCTGATACGTCTGGATGAAGCGGGCCTATCACTCCTGCCCACAGGGTCAGAGCAATGCCAAGAGCCCTGGGGTGGGCTCCATCTGTCCCAATGGGCAGACGTGCCATCTGTAGGGGCAGGGAAACACCCCAAGCCTTCCCAGCTGTTGCCAGCCCCAGGCCCCACATCAGCGCTGCCGGCTGCTTTGCCAGCCAATGCCCAGTACTCACGGGGGTCCCCAGGAGGGAAAAGCCCAGCACCCACCTTGCTGCACGTTGTGGATGAGCGCCTGCAGCTCGGGGTGGGACTGCGCTTTCTCCCGCAGGGCATCCAGGATCACATGGTTCTGGGAGGAGCCGGTCACATCCGTTTGTCTCAGGCGCCCTTCCAGCAGGCGAATCTGGGCTTCTTTCTGAGCCACCTGCAGCCCCTGTTTGGCGGGAGCAGGAGGTTACCTTCCGTCCAGCACACAGGACGGGCCAGTGGGTGGGACGGGGAATCAGCTCCTGGCTTCAGTCCCTGTCCCTGGGCACAGATGCAGGTTCCACACTAGCCTCACTCAGCTGCTGCTTGTACCCCTGTGACAATGTGGTTCTGGCGGAACCCAACTGAGAGTGCCAACTCAGGACAAATTGCTCAAATAGGGCAGTTACAGCCCAAGGCTGGGGTTTTTCCACCTCTAAGGCAAACCAAACCAGCCAGACTAGGAGGACTTCGGTCTCACCCCCTGGCTAACCGCAAGTCTCACAAGCGGTCTCCTTAGACACTCCAGTTTCCCAGTATTACCACCAGTGCCACTCGTTATGGGGACAATGGTTATGAAAACCAATACCCCAGTAAAAGAAAAAAGGTTCTTCTGATCCCAAAGGACCAAGCCCCAGACCCAGGTCAATATACAAATCAGATCTTACTCACAAATCAGGCTGTTGCCAATCCTTTAGAATCTAAAATCTAAAGGTTTATTCATAAAAGGAAAAAGATAGAGAGGAGAGTTAGAATTGGTTAAATGGAATCAATTACATACAGTAATGGCAAAGTTCTTGGTTCAGGCTTGCAGCAGCAATAGAATAAACTGCAGGTTCAAATCAAGTCTCTGGAACATCCCCAGCTGGGATGGGTCCTCGGTCCTTTGTTCAAAGCTTCAGCTTGTAGCAAAGTTCCTCCAGAGGTAAGAAGCAGGATTGAAGACCAGATGGAGATGAGGCATCCGCCTTATATAGTCTTTTCCAGGTGTAAGAACACCTTTGTTCTTACTGTGGAAAATTACAGCAAAATGGAGTCTGGAGTCACATGGGCCAGTCCCTGCATACTTTGCTGAGTTACAAGGCGTATCTGCCTTCTCTCAATGGGTCCATTGTATAGCTGATGGTCCTTAATGGGCCATCAAGCAGGCTAGGCAGAGCTAACACCATTTTGTCTGGGATGTCACCCAGCAGCATAGCAGAAGTTTGAAATACAGACAGTATAGAGCCAATATTCATAACTTCAACTACAAAATTGATACACACATATAGACAGCATAATTATAACCAGTAAACCATAACCTTGTCTTAGACACCCCATTTGACCCCCTTTATACAAGATCTGGGTGCCACTA
>NW_027059248.1:0-2000 GCF_011386835.1 Chrysemys picta bellii | reverse complement strand
AATGGTGCCGCACTGAGGAAGATGGGTAGGGTAACCCTACGTCCCGTTTCGGCTGGGACAAGTCCCTTTTTTAAGCCATGTCCCGGGCATCCCGACTTTTTTTTGGCAAAAGTGGGCATTTGTCTCCAAGGGCAAACGGGACAAACACCCAGTTTTGTCAAGAAAGTGGGGTGCAGAGGAACGTGGGGGGGAGGCCGGGATCCAGCGGGGGGCAGGCAGGGCTCAGGTGAGCAGTGATGCTGGCCCCAGCCTTTGGGAAATAGTCGGCCTATCCCGTATGTGCTTTGCTGCTCGCCCCAGCCCTGTCTACCCTCTGCACAGGGAGGGGGGCTCGTGTGAGCGGCTCAGGCCAGCCCCACATTGGGGGAGGGACTCAGGCAAGTGGCTCGAGGCAGCCCCGTGGGGGGGGGGGGGGAGGAGGAGGAGGGGCTCAGGCCAGTCCCACGGGGTGTTCTGTTTTCCCTTTGGGAAATATGGTCACCTTAAAGATGGGTCACAGCAAGAGGAGCAGGGAAAAGGCAGAGACTCAAAAAATGGCAGGCGTGCCCGTGGGAAGGCAGAAACAGGGAGCAGCTGACATGCTGTAAGTGCCTTTTACTCAGGTAAGGTACTGATCCGAGCCCCATGATGGCAGGAGCTGAGCACCTCCCAGTTTAATGCATTTACCCTCATGCACCCCCAGGGGGCATGGCAGTGCTCTGACCCCGGCTGGGCAGATGGGGATTGAGGCCCTGAGGCTAAGGGAGTTGCCCAAGGTCACACAGGGCTCCCAAGTCCCAGGCCAGTGCCATGACCACTGGGCCATCCTTCCTCTCGGGCTGGGGAGATACATGACTCAGCTCAATAGCAACCTCTGGCTGCCTAAGGGCTGGTGCTGATGGGAAACCAGTCCAGACAAGCTCAGCATGAAGCAGGATGTCTGATATGCCGCACAGGACAGGGATATAAAGCAGGAGGTGCCTTCCCAGCTCCCAAAGGTACCCTGAAGCCGTCTCCCTGTTCAGACATGACATACAGCCCTTGAACAGCCTACCTTGCCATAGTTCCTTGCATCCTACCCACAAACTACAGCACCACTGAAACACAGCCATCTCTGGGGTGGAGCCCAGTGCCACAGCGTACACCGCACCCAGGAGGGCATGGAGCTGGCCAAGGCAAGCAGAGGAGTAGCTGTACACACAGCATGGGGCCAGATCTGTGCAGGGGAGGCAGGAATACTTTCCCCATGCCATTCGAGGCAGTGTTGCTGCAGCTGGGATTTGAACCTGTGACGGCAAGGAGTCCAGGTCATACCCAGGCTTTGTACATGCAAGTAGGTCTCCCTCTAGCAGCCAGCCCCAGCAACCACAACAGCCTGCCACAAACTCAGTTAGTGGAGTTACTCCATTAGCCCAAGCGGCAGGGGCCGGCGTGGAAGGTCCTGGGTTCGATCCTCACTGGTGACCCGAGTGGGCTGTACACACACGAGGCTTCACCTGCTCAGCCGCCCCTTACCGCCTTGTACTCCATGAGCTCCATCTGGAGGTGGGCGATCTCGGCCTGCAGGGCGCTGATCTGCTGGCTGATTTTGTCCTGGTTCACCACCACCTTGTTCTTGATGTTGCGAGCCCGGTTGGCGTACTTGAGCGTGTTTAAGGTCTCCATGAAGTCCCGGTCAGAGGGGCTGATGCAGGCGATCATGATGGTTTGGCTAGGGAGGACGGAGAGCCAACGGGGTCAGCTGGAGCTGCCATCAAACAATGCAGCACCTGGGCCACGTCAGATCAGCCAATTCCAACGCTGGCACATGGGTGCCTATTGGCAGCTCCAGCCACAACCCCCTTTGGCCTTTATTTACTTTATAAACGGGGTGTGGGCCCCTTCCACCCTGGGCCGGCACAGGCTGGGAGTGTGGCTCAGGCAACAGCAAAGAGAACCCTGGGTGGCCTCCCCTGCTCATTACAAAGTGGTGTTCAGGGAGTCGCCACCCCGGGCAGCCCCGGCCTCCATCCCTGAGCCCG
>NW_027059247.1:0-2000 GCF_011386835.1 Chrysemys picta bellii | reverse complement strand
GTGGCACCTCACTGGCAGTGGCCAGTGACGCAGTGGGGGGTGGGGATGGGGCGGGGATCCCCCCAGCAGTGGCCCAGGAGGAGCAGTAGTCAGATGGGCAAACCCCCGAGCTGGCCACTGAATCCAATCACCTGGGGGACTGGGAGGTGGGGGGCAAGAGGACAGTCTCCTCTTGCAAAGAGCTCTACATGGGGGGAAAATCCAAAAGAATCTCATACCGTTAAGAAGCAGCTGAGACCAGAGCGGAGAGAGAAGAGACAGAGAAAGAAAAGGAGAGAGAGCCAGAGGGGGTGAGAGCCAGAGAGAGCAGGAGGAGGGTCAAGGCAGGCTAGCGGCACGCCCCTTTATGGCAAGGACGCGGTGAGGAAGGCAGGGGGTGAGCCCAGGCACGTAAGTCCATAGCTTTACCTGGCAGTCACTGCGGCACAGAGAGAAACGGGGGGGGGGGGGGGAGGGAAGAGAAAGGAAAGGAGAAAAGGGACATGGTCGGAAAAGAGGAGATCAGAGACGGTGCCAGAGACATTGTGAACCCGGGGACCCCCTCTGGGGGCCAGGGCTGTGCACAGGGGCTGGGGAGCAGAAGGAGGGGGCGGTGGTGCTCTCATTGGAGATGCACAAGGCACCGTCGAGGAGGAGCTGGTGCCCGGTTGGCAGGAAGTCCGTTCTCTGCGCTGAGGGTGGCAGGGCCAGCAGCACCAGGTCTGGCTAGTCCCGGCACATCAAAGGAGCTGGCAAGAGCATCCCAAAAGCATGGCGGGGCAGGGCAGGACCAGCGCTTGGCATAACTGGATAGGGCAGAAGAGCCTCACTGTGGGGCGACCTAACAATGGCTGAGAGATGGAGGAGACGAGAGGCTAGATGGGGAGGGGTTGGGGGCCCTGCAGCCGACTGCTGCCCCACACCAAACCGCCTGCAGCCCGGCTCCGGCGCTGTTCCCATCCCTCACTCCCAGCGCCATTCCAGGCCCTGCCACATGCGGGGAGCAACAGTGGGTTTGGAGAGCTCCTGCAGCTCTGCTGCACTGGGGTGAGTTGGGGGTCAGACCTCCCTCCCCCATGTCGCAGGGGCCTAACCCAGCCCACCACCCTCACCTGGAAGCAGTGAATATGTGCTTGGAATTGGTGCAGATGGCATTGATGGGGCTGTCGTGGCCCTTGATCTCCCCAACGGGTGTGAAGTTCTCCATGTTCCAGACCTTCACCACGCCCCCGCGGCAGGCGCTCAGCAGCATGGGGCGGCCAGGGACGAAGGCCAGGGCGCAGACCCAGTCCTTGTGCGCGTTGGGGATTTGCTGGCAGGCACAGAGACAGGGCAGAGCCAGTGAGCGCCCACGATCCACGCTGCCAGCCGGGGCCATCAAGACCCAAACTGCCCCCTGAGCTCCAGGGCAGGGTCAGGCCAGCAGCCAGAGCCAGATGCTGGGTTTGCAGCTGGCTGCTGGCTCTGTAATGGGCTGAGACAAACCCCCCACATCTGTACCGTGGCTGAGAGCTGGAATTTTTAAGCTCCGATCGATTTCTCATCAAGCAGCAGCCGAGGATTTGAATTCAAGACAAGGGGACTCTGGTGAGCTACAGAAGCAGGTCAGCAGGAGAGAAGAGGGCTCCGCCCCAGGAGACAATTGCTCATTGGGATTGACCAGGGGATCTCCAAGCTCTAATCAATCCAAGCCGTGCTGGCAACCCGGATACGAGACACACAAGATGGGGGAGAGAATCTCTTTGATTGGACCAATTTCTGTGTGTGTGGGGGGGGAAGGGACAAGTCTGCAAACTCAGCTCTTCTTCCAGGGTGGGGCTTGAAAGCTTGTCCCTTCCACCCACAGGAGCTGGTCCAATAAAAAAGAGATTCCCCCTCACCCCTCATCTCTCTAATTATTTGTCTGCCATCAATCCTCAGCGCTCCAGTGGGAAGAAAAATGAGCATTAGCCTCATTTCATAGGGGAGAGACTGTGGGGGAGGGTCACACAGCCACAAATGGTGACTAGCTCTGGGCAGCT
>NW_027059246.1:0-2000 GCF_011386835.1 Chrysemys picta bellii | reverse complement strand
GAGTGTTGGCCATTTATGTACACTGGCCTTTATCCCCCCAACTAGAGACTTAAGAAATGCATAGGGGAAACTGAGGCACCCCTACAGTATTCAGAGGAAACATTAAGAACAGTCCAACTTCGTCATAGTGAGGGAGTTGGAGAGTCTGTGGGAAGCCCCCTCTCTTGTGAAATCAACCACCCCCACACAGTGCGAGCTGCTCCAGATCGGGGGAAGGGGCCAGCTGTGAATTTGGAGCCAGATCCTGGTTTGGATCTGAATCCACCGGTGCTGCGGAGCGTTCAGCTGTGGGGAGCTAGCTCCCGCCCGTGCCAGATCACAAAGTGCCACTTCAGCCAGCCGCCTGCCAGGCTCTGGGAGCGCCCTGTGTGGAGCTGCAGCTGGGCCCTCCAGAGCCGAGCTGCTGCTCCTCCTCTCTGCTGGCCAGCTGGCCGCAGCTCCTCAGCACCTGCCCGCTCAGCCCCACCTCAGTGCTCCTGCCTCCCCAATCTCCTCCCTGGTGCTGCACCTCGCCCCATGCAGCTGGCATGTCAATACCCAGAGGGCCGGGAGCCATGCGTCCTGGGAGCCATCTGTAAGGTGCTGATTCCCTCCTGTGCTGGGCTCCAGCTAATCCACAAGCCAGGAACTGGCCTTGTGTCTCCCAGAGCAGGTATATCAGTCTCACAGCAGCAGCTCAGTCTGCTCCACATCACTCCAGGGCCAGGAACTCGCTCCTGCCTGACATAGGCAACAGGCTGAGCCTGCTCCAGCCCTGTTCCTAGTCCTACTCCAGCCCTGGTCTCGCTCCGGCCTTGCTCCACCCATGCCCTGCCCCACCCCCTGAGTCCAGCTCCAACCACTAGGCCTGACCACCTCCATCACCTTTGCTGACACCATCCCTTCCATAGGAAATGGCACGGAGGTTGCCGGGGGAACAGGCATTCTCAGGGTGCCAGGAGCCATTGTTCTATTTACCAGGACAGTCCGATGCCAGGACAGTGCCCCTGAGCGCTGGAGAGGACTAGGGCTGCATTAGGACACCTGAAGCGCAGCTGCTGGAGAGTCAGCAGAACCGCCCGGAGACAGCCACGCTTGCCTCCCAGCCCGGGAAGCCCAGAGACCCAGAGCGTAGACATCTCTCAGAGCATCTCTGCCAGCAGGAGACATTGGGTGAGGAATAGAGTCGTCCCGCCTTCGGGCAGGAGCCATTCAGGAGACCCAGGGTGGGGGGAATCGGGCTGTGTGTGTACAATGTCTAGCACTGCAGGGCCGTGATCCGGGACTGAGCCCTCTGGGCACTGCTGAAATACAAAGGAGAACAGCAGGGCTGGAAGATTTTCAGGCTCTGTGTGAGGAAGGCTGGTTGGGTTGAGCCAGCAGTAAGTCCCCAGTAACACAGAGCTGCGCTAGTGATGGAAGATCTATTTTGTCTTCCCTACTTAGCACAGTTCACAACTTAGCACTGACCAGCTGCAAGGATCCTGGCGGGCTCTGGTATGGTTGTAGCAGCAAACTCAATGTTTGGGAAATGCGAGATATGTGCAATAGACAATGTAGTTCCGTCTGGGCACCAGCCAGCTCCTGTGCCCCAGAGAGCTCTCACAGCTCACACTGAACCAGGGACAAAGGGGGCAGGAGGTTGGAAGAGAAGGTGCCAGCCTGGGACCCAGGAGACCCATGGTCATTTCCCAGCTCTGCCACATATGCTCTGCGTGGCCTCGGGCAAATCCCTTATTCACTCTGTGCTGCAGTTCCCTGTCTGTTCAGTGGAGGTAGCAGCCAGGCCGTGCCCTGCAGGGGCGGTTAGAATAAATGCAATCGAGGTTGGGCAGTGCTCTGATGCCATGGGGATGAGGGCCAGGATGGTGCCTAAGACAGACCAAAAGCAAGGGGGAGCTACAGAACTGGTGGTGAGAGGGGTTTGGCTTTTGACAGTCTGCTCTGGGTGGGGAAGGACAGGCTCTAAAGCCCCGGCCAGGCCAAAACTAATCTGGGCTGGGGCATCCCAGGGTTGGGCA
>NW_027059245.1:0-2000 GCF_011386835.1 Chrysemys picta bellii | reverse complement strand
CAGGGAGGGAGCCATGAACGCCCCCTGTTGGGCAGAACCGGGACTTCCGCGGCCACCCCACCGGAAGCAGAAGGGCGGGACAGGAAGCGGAACTATAAAAGGCTGGTCCTCCAGCTCAGTCGGGAGAGAGCTGCCGGAGGAGCAGGACATCTCTTCCCCGCTGCGTGACCCCAGACCTAACGGAGACAGCTATCCTGACAGAGACCCAGAGGGGCTGACAGAGCTGCAAGACGCTGGGGTCTCCGACGAGCTGGTGGGGCTGCCACTAGCCGTCTACCCCAGCGAAGCAAACAACAACCCTGGAACCCATGTACACATGGAATCGAATGTAGGAAGTAGCCCAGGGAAGCCAAATCAGATTCAGCTGTGTTATTGACTACAAGCCGGCCAGCATGTTGCGGTTGGACTTTTGCCGCTGACCCAGTGGCGGACAACTCCACTGCAGTTAGGGCCCTGGGCTGGGACG
The DNA here is from genome assembly GCF_011386835.1 of Chrysemys picta bellii. NCBI lineage: Eukaryota > Metazoa > Chordata > Testudines > Emydidae > Chrysemys > Chrysemys picta. The sequence continues at coordinate 1,534 of NW_027059245.1, read as the reverse complement.
CAGTGGAGCGGGAGGGCCTGGGTTCCTCTACCCCCACCACCCCAACGTCAGGAGTGATAGCCTCCTCACCTGGTTGTCAGGAGGCCTGCATTGGTCTGGCACCCGCCTGAATCTGGATGCCAGACAGTTGTGCTGACTCTCCCACCAGAGAGGTAACCTCCCCTAGACTGCGACAGCTCTGCCGGACTGTAGGCCAGAGCCCCCCTACTTGCTTGCTGCCCCACCCTGATCAGTGGCCAGGCAAATGGACCTTCTGTTGCTCTGCCTGCCTGCCTGTAGGCCACAGCCCCTTCTCGATTGCCGCCCTGCCCTGATTGAGGGCCATGGGCAAACAGACTCTCTACCATTACTTGGCCTGACTGCAGGCTAGAACCATTAACACTGAGATACTTTTCCCCTGAACCAAGGTACCCAGAAGTATCATAGCAAAGGGCGTGGTCTCCCGCCCAGACGGACGGGGAGGGAGCCGTGAACCCCTTACAGTCTCTCTTTCTACTCATTCATACTTTTTCTCTAAATATGTCAAAACACAGGCACACAACCTTCCCCCGGCCAAACACAGAAAAATAATACAAAATAAATTTTCAAAATGGCTGACGGCACCAAAAACATACACGACTGGAAATGGGGATGGAGGGCGGGACGTAAATGCTACACAGTGCATGGAAACCTATCAAAAAGTACATGGTGATGAAAGCTATCGAGCAGTTAACTACTCACATGGCTGCGCAGGGCAGGCGGCCAATGGGGAAGAAGCCATGTTCTGGTACGAAGCTCCCAGGGAAGGGAGGCTGGCTTTTCCCAGAGCTAAAGCAGCTGGGCAGCTTCAATGACCGGGCTCTCCTTAGTGCACATTGTTCTTATCCTATGAAAGCATGTCCATAGGCTGCTGTGGGCTGGCGGGTGGTTCTTGAACGCCTCCAGGATGAGGATGGTCTGAGAAGCCAGGCTTTGGACCGAGGAGTTGCTGTCGTGCTGCAAGCCTTTGAGGTCTAAGATTGAAAGGAAGGAAATGGAGGTCAGAGCCACAGCGCTCTGGAGAGCCCCAGCAAACCAAGCCAGCGCTGTACCTCTCGGCCTGTGACAAGGAGGCAGCAGGCTGGGAGGCGGGAGGCAGGGGACTAGCAGGAGCAACCAGCAACCTTCACTAAACATCCCTGCTGCCCTCCACAAATGAGGGAGCCTCCAGACACAGGCAAGAAGTCCCAATGAACCCCATTCACTCACTATTTCTAGGACTGCCCCATCCCTGCAGTATCTGAGCACCTCATCCCTGGCTGTATTTACCCTACGCCTTCCCCCCAATGCACAGATGGGCACTTAGGTCCAGAGAGGGGGAGAGTCATAAAGTGGGCTTGGACATTGTTAGGCTATGCCTAACTTTAGGTGCCCTGCTGCCATCCAGGAAATGCCGAGGAGGGAGCTCAGCCATTCTCTAGCTCTGGTTGGGAGGCCCAGCTGTGAACCTGCTCTGGGAGTGAGAAGCCTGAGCTATATCACTCCCCCCTTCGCCATTCGCCAACAAATGTGGAGA
>NW_027059244.1:0-2000 GCF_011386835.1 Chrysemys picta bellii | reverse complement strand
ATATGAGAGCTGGGTGTTGTTATAAATAAAGAGCTCTATGGCAGCCATCACCCTTCACCAGAGCCTGCTGAAGTCAGTGGGAATCTCTCCATTCACTTCAGTGGGCTCTGGCTCAGGCTTTCATTTCAGTCAGTTACAGCATCTCCTTTTGGCAGTCCAACCTCCAGCAAGCTAGCAGTACCTTTGCAGGGAAACAACCAGCGTCACGTTGCAATGGTAACAGTAGGGGGCGCCATTGACAATTGGACAGTGTCTGGGCAAGAGCTGCCTCCTCTTGCTCTCCAAAGTAGGGTTACCATATTTCCACAAGCAAAAAAGAGGACACTGGGGGGGGGGGAGGAGCCCCGCTCTAGCCCCGCCCCTGCCCCCATCCACTCCCTCCCACTTCCCACCCCGATTGCCCCCCTCAGAACCCCCAACCCCCCCCCGATCCTTGTCCCCTGACTGCCCCCTCCTGGGACCCCTGCCACTAACTGCCCCCTAGAACCCCACCCCCTATCTAAGCCGCCCTGCGTCTTGTCCCCTGACTGCCCCCTCCTGAGAACCCCCTACGACCCTACCTGTCCCCTGACTGCCCCGACCCTTATACACACCCCCACCCCATATTCACACCCCCGCCCCCAGACAGACCCCCAGGGACTCCCATGCCCTATCCAACTGCTCCACGGCCCCTGACAGGACCCCCAGAACTCCTGACCTATCCAACCCCCTCTGCTACCTGCCTGCCTCGACCCCCTCCACACCCCTGCCCCCCTGACAGCCCCCCCAGAACCCCAGACACATCTAACCCCCCCTGCTCCCTGTCCCTGACTGTCCCAACCCCTCTTCACACCCCTGCCCCCCTGACAGCCCCCCCAGAACCCCAGACCCATCTAACCCCCCCTGCTGCCTGTCCCTGACTGTCCCAACCCCTCTTCACACCCCTGCCCCCCTGATAGCGCCCCCCCCAAACTCCCGACCCATCCAACCCCCACTCCCTGTCCCCTGATTAGGGCTGGCTTTAAAGAGCCCAGGAATCGGGCTGCACTCCGGATGGAGCTCCGGCCGGGGTTGTGCGGCTTGGGGCCGGGCCGGAGGTGCTCGGCTGGGGCTGGGCCGGCGTGCTCGGCCGGGCCCGGGCCGGTGCTGCTGGGGCCCAAGCCAGGCCGGGCCTAGGGTGCTCGGCCGGTGCCGGGCTGGCGCGCTCGGCCGGAACCGGGGTCGCCGCCCTGGGGCCGGAACCGGGACCAGAGCCGCTGGGGCCCGAGCTGGGCCAGAGCCGCTGGGGCCGCCGGGCACCCCTCGGCCTGGGCCGCGCCTCCCCAGAGCTCTCCTCCTCGCACACCCCCGCCCCAGCTTACCTGCTGCTGCCTCCTGCTTGCCCCTGCTTCTTTTCAGACTTCCCGCGAAGATCTGATTCGCGGGAAGCAGGGGAGGGGGAGGAGCAGGTGGGCGGAGCGTTCAGGGGAGGGGAGGAGGGGGAAGACAGCTGCGGGGCCGGACAGCATGTTAAGGCTGCAGGGGATTGGGGGAGCCGGGAAGGGGATTTGGGTACCCAGCGGCGCTTGGCCACCGGTTTTCTGTCTATGAATAGCCAACCGGGGGGAAATCCAGGACATTTTTAGATTTTTAAAAATCCCCCCCGGACGGCTATTTATAGACCGAAAAGCCGGACATGTCCGGGGAAATCCGGACATATGGTAGCCCTACTCCAAAGGAGCCTTGGAAATGAAACTGGAGAATCTGCTTGACTGATAAGTACCAAGGCTGCCCCAGCCTAAGGGGGAAAGTGACACCATGAGCAGACGATTGCCCTCCCCCTAGCCCCCGGAATGGGTGATGGTTTGGGTTTGAAACTGGCCTCTGCACCTGCCTGTCTCTTGACTCCTACCAAACCCCTTTCCACTTGAGTCCTCCTGCGCTCAGCTAATCCCAAGTCCTGCCACATCCCCTGCCCGCCTCCCATGCGACAGAGGGGCCGAGTTCTTCGAAGAACTTCACTCCGTCTCCCCACCACCATC
>NW_027059243.1:0-2000 GCF_011386835.1 Chrysemys picta bellii | reverse complement strand
CCAGGGCAAGTGAGAGAAGAGGGGCTGATGCAGAACCATCTGCTTCTGAGCTGCTGGTTCTCTTGGAGCTTTAAGGGGAGTTTGAATCCCATCGCAGGTCTAGGCTGCATGCCCAGGTTTGCTCCTGGAGTCTGTCCTGAGTGCCATGGTGGATGCTATAGTAGCTTAAAAGCCCTGATTGTGTGTATTAAATTTCCGGAGACAGCATGCAGGGCTCAGTGAGGTCTCCTGGCATTGCTTTTAACTTCAGACTACAGACTCCAAGGAGGTCTGTTGCACAGATGTTGCGAAAGGACCATTGAACAATCTCTGGTCCCGAGTGTCTGCTTGGAAACGCTGTGGGTGGACGAAGAGATGAGGCAAAAGATCGCAAGGCTGACTTTCCAGATCCGTACTGTGGCACTGCTGAGCCTGGCTGCCTCTACTAATCCTTTTGCCAATCCATTTTAATCTAGTTCATTCATTCATGTTACTCATGCCCCATGCCTCAGTTTCCCCACTGGCAAAAAACCCCACCTTTATGTAGGACGTGAGGGTAGATCAGGTAAAGTTTGCACTTTGCTTTGGAAAAGCTCATTGCCAGGATTCTGAATTTCCGTTCTATCTCTGAATGCCGAAAGCATGTTCTGTGCTGCCTGCAAAACAAGTTAAAGACACGATAGGTGCCCTGGAAAGTGTAATTTAAATTGCCTGTTTTCTCCAGACCGGAGGAGCTCTGTGGCGCTTGACATCTTGTCGCTTCCACCAACAGAAGTTGGTCCAATAAAAGATATTACTTCCCCCATCTTGTCTCTCTTTTTAAAATTACTGCCCCTTTCTATTCCAGCAGGACTTTCAGATGTTAACATAAGAACGGCCAGACTGGATCAGACCAAAGGTCCATCTAGCCCAGAATCCTGTCTTCCGACAGTGGCCAATGCCAGGTGCCCCAGAGGGAATGAACAGAACAGGTAATGATCAAGTGATCCAGCCCCTGTCACCCATTCCCAGCGTCTGGCAAACAGAGGCTAGGGACACAATCCCTGCCCATCCTAGCTAATAGCCATCGATGGACCTAGCCTCCATGAATCATATACAAATATTTCTGAATTTACACAGCTTTTATTCTGTTTTTAGGGTTTTTCTTAGTGGGAGGTGTCCAGCACTGTGTCCACTCTTGTGATTTTAATCATGAGTTTCATGATATTTTGTGGGTGGGAGTTAAGCCCCCAGCTCCTGGAGTCAGGTGATTGTGAGAAGCTTAGCTTTCATTATATATAAAATGTGTGTGTATTTATATATAGACACACACAGACAGACACAAAGACCTACACACACACACATATAATTACACAGATATACATACATACATACACACACGCATCCCAAAGATATACATATATTCACACATACACACACATATATACATACACACACACTATCATAGAATCATAGAATATCAGGGTTGGAAGGGACCTCAGGAGGTATCTAGTTTAACCGCCTGCTCAAAGCAGGACCAATCCCCAGACATATTTTTGCCCCAGATCCCTAAATGGCCCTCAAGGATTGAACTCTCAACCAGGCCAATGCTCAAACCACTGAGCTATCCCTCCCCGGTGTGTGTGTGTCTGTGTGTGCACGTGCGCACACATAGACACAGACATACAAACACACATATACACACAGATAGACACACACACACAGGCACACACAGATACACACACAGACGCAGATACACACACACAGACACACATCCTGACACGCACGCACACAGACACGCACACACAGACTCGCACACATAGGCGCGTGCGCGCACACACACAAAACACACACACACAGAGATACACGCGCACGCAGACACGCGCGCGCACAGACACCCACACAGATATGAATATGCACAGACACGCGCACACACGCACACAGACAGATATACGCGCACAGGCACACAGACAGATACATGCACACATACACACACAGATACGTGCACACGCACACAGATACACGCACACACGCACAAAGAT